>NC_139995.1:56655833-56658571 GCF_964263955.1 Coregonus lavaretus
AAAAAATCCATATCGGTCGTTCTCTACTCTCAATGGTGCATCTGTAGAAGTTCTTGAGGGTCTTAGGGGCCAAGCCAAATTTCTTCAGCCTCCTGAGTTTGAAGAGGTACTGTTGCGCCTTCTTCACCACACTGTCTGTGTGAAGGGACCATTTCAGGTTGTCAGTGATGTGCACGCCGAGGATGGGGGTGTGCTCTCTCTGCTGTTTCCTTCGTTTTGTTGACGTTGCACAAGGAGGGGTTCAGACCCAGGGCCCTGAGTTTAGTGATGAGCTTGGAGGGCACTATGGTGTTGAAGGCTAAGCAGTAGTCGATGAACAGCATTGTAGGCATTTCTCTTGTTCAGGTGGGATAGGACAGGATGCAGTGCAATGGCGATTGCGTCATCCGTGGATCTGTTGGGGTGATATGCAAATTGTAGTGGGTCTAAGGAGTCAGAAGTGAGTGCTATGGGGCGATAGTCATTTAGTTCAGTTACCTTCACTTTCTTGGTTACAGGAAGAATGGTAGACATCTTGAAGCAAGTGGGGACAACAGATTGGGATACGGAGAGATTGAACATGTCCGTAAACACTCCAGCCAGCTGGTCTGCACATGCTCTGAGGACGTAGCTAGGGATGTCGTCTGGACCGGCAGCCTTGCGAGGGTTAACAGGCTTAACTGACTTACTCAGGTCCCTGGTTTACAAATATTATAGCTGGTCTGCAAATGCTCTGAGGACGTAGCTAGGGATCCCGTCTGGACCGGCAGCCTTGCGAGGGTTAACAGGCTTATCTGACTTACTCAGGTCCCTGATTATTATCATTATTATAGCTACATAATAACATGTGTTAATATGACTACTGGACATCAAATCAGTATTTCATATAATTAAAGTCATGTCTCTGACTTTCAACTGACTTCCTGACTAGAAAATATGTCCTCAACTCACTTCCTGACTAGAAAAGCTATCCTCAACTCACTTCCTGACTAGAAAAGCTGTCCTCAACTCACTTCCTGACTAGAAAAGCTGTCCTCAACTGACTTCCTGTCTAGAAAAGCTATCCTCAACTCACTTCCTGACTAGAAAAGCTATCCTCAACTCACTTCCTGACTAGAAAAGCTGTCCTCAACTCACTTCCTGACTAGAAAAACTATTCTCAACTCACTTCCTGACTAGAAAAGCTATCCTCAACTCACTTCCTGACTAGAAAAGCTATCCTCAACTCACTTCCTCTACAGTATTGCTCTGATCTGAAATAACTGACCAGGTGAAAAGCCAGCCTAACGATGAGCTATCACATATTGTATTCACAGGTCAAGTCTTTTGTAACCAGTGCAGATGAAGGGAAGGACATTAATTTTAAAGCAATAGATAATAGGGTCTCAGACTCACTGCCCAAAATGATGCAGCTCATCCAGCCTGACACTTTTTCTGAGGCCTAGGGAGGACAGCTTTCACAACTTTAAGAATAAAATGTCATCGCCTCTCCGTAATGGCAGTAGCTACCACAACATCATCATCACACATCAAAACCGAGAGATAGCAGCTCATTTTCACTCTAGCCTAACCCTAACTGTAGCTCAGGTGGTAGAGCGTGGCGCTTGCAACGCCAGGGTTGTGGGTACGTTTCCCACGGGGGGGGGGGGCAGTATGAAAATGTATGCACTCACTAACTGTAAGTCGCTCTGGATAAGAGCGTCTGCTAAATGACTAAAATGAAAGACAACATAGCTACAATACAACAGTCTAGTGTTTAATCCTGCTACTGAGGTGTCTATAGATAGTTCCAAGTCAATATGCTGTTGTTACTGACAGTCAACTGATAGTTTGTTGAGCATGTACAGATGGTACATGTCTTTTTTTCTACCCCAGCACCAAAACAGCTGATCGAACTAATCTTTATTCACATAATCCCTCAGTTAGTTCAATCAAGTCAGTACTGGACAGGACCAAAAGCCTGCACACCTTGTGGGGTCCCCAATAACTATCATCTAAAGGTACTACCTTCAGATACACACCCCATTAACCCTAAACCTCTATCCCTGGTCACCCCCTTAACCCTAAACCTCTATCCCTGGCCACCCCTTTGGTGACACCCTTAACCCTCAACCTCTATCCCTGGTCACCCCTTTGGTCACCCCATTAACCCTAAACCTCTATCCCTGGTCACCCCTTTGGTGACACCCTTAACCCTCAACCTCTATCCCTGGTCACCCCTTTGGTCACCCCATTAACCCTAAACCTCTATCCCTGGCCACCCCTTTGGTCACCCCATTAACCCTAAACCTCTATCCCTGGTCACCCGTTTGGTCACCCCCTTAACCCTCAACCTTTATCCCTGGCCACCCCTTTGGTGACACCCTTAACCCTCAACCTCTATCCCTGGCCACCCCTTTCGGCACCCCCTTAACCCTCAACCTCTATCCCTGGTCACCCTTTTGGTGACACCCTTAACCCTCAACCTCTATCCCTGGCCACCCCTTTGGTCACCCCATTAACCCTTAAACCTCTATCCCTGGTCACCCCTTTGGTGACACCCTTAACCCTCAACCTCTATCCCTGGCCACCCCTTTCGGCACCCCCATTAACCCTCAACCTCTATCCCTGGCCACCCCTTTGGTGACACCCTTAACCCTCAACCTCTATCCCTGGCCACCCCTTTCGGTACCCCCATTAACCCTCAACCTCTATCCCTGGCCACCCCTTTGGTCAACCCCTTCACATAACTTTCTCTATCCCTGGTCTTGTGACTGCCT
>NC_139995.1:56663771-56746271 GCF_964263955.1 Coregonus lavaretus
TTATTATCGGGGTGAGCCTCCTCTCTTGTTACCGGGGTGAGCCTCCTCTCTTATTACCAGGGTGAGCCTCCTCTCTTGTTACCAGGGTGAGCCTCCTCTCTTATTACCAGGGTGAGCCTCCTATCTTATTACCAGGGTGAGCCTCCTCTCTTATTACCGGGGTGAGCCTCCTCTCTTATTACCAGGGTGAGCCTCCTCTCTTGTTACCGGGGTGAGCCTCCCCTCTTATTACCAGGGTGAGCCTCCTCTCTTATTACCAGGGTGAGCCTCCTCTCTTATTACCAGGGTGAGCCTCCTCTCTTGTTACCGGGGTGAGCCTCCCCTCTTATTACCAGGGTGAGCCTCCTCTCTTATTACCAGGGTGAGCCTCCTCTCTTATTACCAGGGTGAGCCTCCTCTCTTATTACCAGGGTGAGCCTCCTCTCTTATTACCAGGGTGAGCCTCCTCTCTTATTACCAGGGTGAGCCTCCTCTCCTACAGCATGTTGCTGTAAGGCGACCTCTCTATCTTCCATGGCCTGATGCAACAACATGACCAGGGCAAACTTCCCGTCCTTTCTGCAGCATGTTGCCTTCCTCCCCAGTCTCCCATCAAGGCTGCCTCTTCGCTGCCTGGTTTCCATGGCCCTCTACCTGGTTTCCATGACCCTCTACCTGGCTTCCATGGCCCGCCACCTGGCTTCCATGACCCTCTACCTGGCTTCCATGGCCCTCTACCTGGCTTCCATGGCCCGCCACCTGGCTTTCATGATCCTCTGCAGCCACCATAATAATATATGTGTTCACTGAGCTCTGCCGTGTCCAATTGTTGTGAAAACCCTGCTATCTCCTCCGACACTCAGTTCACTGCAGTTAGACAATTCCTCTCCACTCCTCTGTAAAGGCCCGCACAGACTGTACGATTTAAGCTGTTTTATGACATGATTTTTGCCGTCCCAGACAAAATTTCCACGTCGTGGGCAAATTCTTAGATCGTAAACAATTGTCGGACGTCTTGGCTCGTTCAGTGTGAAAGGGTCTAGGTCTGCAGATTAAGTACCACTACGTGTGGTCACAGCCTCCAACAAAGTTCTGACAGTGTCAGACATTTGGAGCCTGTAGTATGGCTGGTGTTATGAGCCGATCCCGGTGACTGACCAATAGGAACGCGGCCGGCACTGAGTATGCACACAATAATATGATTTTTGTGAATTGGGAGATGAATATAATAGTTCGATTTAAACGTTTACATGCTTTGCAAGAATAATGATTTCCCTAATAATCTCATTTACATAGACATTTCTAAAATCAAGATTCCTGATGGGACTTAAATAAATGCAGAAAATCAACAATCAAAATAACCGTTCTCCCAGAGGGAGCATGTTATTTTTGGGAAGCTTATTTGATTCTGAGTTTGGACATATAAAGTTTGTATATAAAATCAGCCTGATCTCATAGACTAGTAAATTACTTCCGGGACACTCAAATTAGTATGATGTGTTATGTTTGGCATGGTTACATAAGCAAGAAGGTTACTAAAGGCAAAAACGAAAAGGAGGGTGGTTGGTTGGGGTGGACACGAACGTCTAGAAAACCAAATTTTGCATGTTCAAATCTCATCATGGAAAACTTTAGCATTTGAGACTAATTAACAGCTTTTCAACTACTTACTACTATTTAGCTGCTTTGCAACTACTTAGCATGTTAGCTAACGCTTCCCCTAAGTCTAACCCTAACCTTAACCATTGAATGATACAATTGGCCCAGTGTCGTCCGAATTTGGCCCGGGGTAGGTCGTCATTGTAAGTAAGAATTTGTTCTTAACTGACTTGCCTAGTTAAATAAAGGTTAAAATAAATAAATAAATAAATACAAAAACCTAACTCCTAACCTTAACCCTACCCTTAACCTGTAACCCTATCCCCTAGCCTAGCTACCATTAGCCAGCTAGCTAACGTTAGCCATAACAAATTGGAATGCGTAACATATCATACTTTTTGCAGATTCGTAACAGATTGTTTGTTTTTCAAATTCATAAAACATCATATGAATTGTAATTCGTAACATATTATACATCATGGATGATGGACATCTGTAAATTAATACATACCATACGAAACCTAACATATCATTCTAAATGGAGTCTTCGGATTTACGTACAGAATAGTACAACATTTTCTGAGACCAGGTTGGTGAAAACTATTGTTTTTTGTTAGATTTCATTGATGATTTTTTTTTAATTTTTTTTACAATACAAAACATACACATACACATATGCACCCCTGACCAGACCCACCTGTTTTCAAGGTGATAGACGAGAAAAGTATCGTCCAACCCATCGGGTATCTCACTGCACCCTCATATGCCATGTCTTGAAATATGCAGACAAATGGATTAAAAGTACATTTGAAATTGTAATACTTCTGACGGCCAACATTCTAACTCTGCCCATAACTTTTGGACTTTATAGCATTCCAAGAATGTGAAAACCATTTCTAAGATACATAATTTCAGTTTTTCTAAAATCCCTTCACCCGTGCATTAGAGGGAGGCTTGTGCTGCTGGTGCTGGTGCTGGCACAGATCAAATACACAGCTGCAGTTGACGTAGCCTATGTCAGTTGACGTAGCCTCGCAAGCCAACCCGAAAATGTGATGACAGAACATAAGCAAATCGTACAATCTAGCCAGGTTGATATCAATATTTTAATTGGGTAACATCGCACAGTGTGACATGTAATAATGGCAAAAGACAGAATCTGACGTCCGGTGTGGGAAGGCCTTTAGTGTGTGTGTGTGTGTGTGTGTGTGTATGTGCGTGTGTGCATACAGTGTATGCAATTTAACATTAATAAGATGAAGGTGGGTTTACTTTCAACTGGAATACTCACTTGTTTCTCTCTCTCATTCTTTATTCTCTCTCTTTGTCTCTCTCTCTCTCTCTCTCTCTTTTTCTCTCTCTCTCTCTCTTTTTCTCTCTCTCTCTCTCTCTCTCTTTTTCTCTCTCTCTCTCTGTCTCTCTCTCTGTCTCTCTCTTTGTCTCTCTCTCTCTCTCTCTCTCTCTCTCTCTCTCTCTCTCTCTCTCTCTCTCTCTCTCTCTCTCTCTCTCTCTCACTCTCACTCTCACTCTCACTCTCACTCTCTCTCTCTCTATGCATGCTGGGAGTTGTTTGGAGTTTGAGTGTTTGGTGTGGGGGGGTCTCTGTCCTAACTTATTTCTTATTTTATTTTCTATGGTGGAGGGTTAATGCACTGTTTGTTTTTTTCAAAGTTAGGGAGGAAGAGGACAGAGGTTTAGTTTCCTGGGGTTTTGAACGATGTGGTGTGAGCGATGGCTTCGAAGCCTAGCGCGGAGGAGACGCTGTCGTTACGCATGGATTCAGGTGTGTTCCCGAGAATGGAATTAAGGTGGAGGAGGTTCTGCTCGCGGTCGGCGAACAGGTGGGAGCTGAATTTATACTTTCAGCTTCCAGAATGAACAAAGCTGTGGTTGTGTTCATGAAATAGATAATTTGGTGGGTAGGCTCATTTCTAGTGGAATATTTGTAAGGGGTGTGTTGGTGCCAATTTCTCCTCTTCCTACCCCTTCAACTAGGGTGGTAGTTGCATATTTGCCTCCGTTTATTGCGGATGATCAAATCAGGATGAGTTGAGTTGTTTTGGTAAGTTTGCAAGTGGTTTTCGTGTACTGTCGGCAGGTTTTCAGGCAGATGCCGTCAAGCACGTTGTTTCGTTCCGGAGGCAAGTGTTCATGTTTCTGAATAACAATGAGCAACAGATAAATGTGCATTTTAAAGTGAGGCATGGGGAAGGGCTCTACGAGGGGTTTGCCAGCACAGATAGTCTACGGTGTTTTGAGTGTAGGGATTTGGGGCATAAGAGATTTGCGTGCCCACATAAAGGCCGTAGACAAGGTGAGGGTTCAAGCACCAGTGGGGGAAATCGAGGTCAACGTGCAGGGGGCCATGAGACGCAGGCAGCAGAGGCTGGGCCTAGTCATGCGACAAATTTTAGTGTAGCTAAGGCTGGGTCTAGTCATGCTATAGGTGGTGGTGTAGATGAGGCTGGGTCTAGTCATGTCATGAATGGTGGTGTAGATGAGGCTGGGTCTAGTCATGTCATGGATGGTGGTGTAGATGAGGCTGGGTCTAGTCATGCTATAGATGGTGGTGTAGATGAGGCTGGGTCTAGTCATGCTATAGATGGTGGTGTAGATGAGGCTGGGTCTAGTCATGCTATAGATGGTGGTGTAGATGAGACTGGGTCTAGTCATGCTATAGATGGTGGTGTAGATGAGGCTGGGTCTAGTCATGCTATAGATGGTGGTGTAGATGAGGCTGTGTCACGATCGTTGATTAAGTAGTCAGACCAAAGTGCAGCGTGGTATGCGTACATGTTCGTTTATTTTATAAACACAGACAAAACAACAAAAGCAACGTAACGTGAAGTTCTCAAGGCTAAACATCAGACAAGCCAAACACATAGAAACAAGATCCCACAACATAGGTAGGCAACATGGCTGCCTAAGTATGATCCCCAATCAGAGACACCGATTGACAGCTGCCTCTGATTGGGAACCACACCCGGCCAACATAGAAATACAAAACATAGATATACACATAGAAATTCACACCCTGATCAAACCAACTAAAGAAAACCGGGCTCTCAAGGCCAGGGCGTGACAGGCTGGGTCTAGTCATGTCATGAATGGTGGTGTAGATGAGGCTGGGTCTAGTCATGTCATGGATGGTGGTGTAGATGAGGCTGGGTCTAGTCATGTCATGGATGGTGGTGTAGATGAGGCTGGGTCTAGTCATGTCATGAATGGTGGTGTAGATGAGGCTGGGTCTAGTCATGTCATGGATGGTGGTGTAGATGAGGCTGGGTCTAGTCATGTCATGGATGGTGGTGTAGATGAGGCTGGGTCTAGTCATGCTATAGATGGTGGTGTAGATGAGGCTGGGTCTAGTCATGCTATAGATGGTGGTGTAGATGAGGCTGGGTCTAGTCATGCTATAGATGGTGGTGTAGATGAGGCTGGGTCTAGTCATGCTATAGATGGTGGTGTAGATGAGGCTGGGTCTAGTCATGCTATAGATGGTGGTGTAGATGAGGCTGGGTCTAGTCATGTCATGGATGGTGGTGTAGATGAGGCTGGATCTAGTCATGTCATGGATGGTGGTGTAGATGAGGCTGGGTCTAGTCATGCTATAGATGGTGGTGTAGATGAGGCTGGGTCTAGTCATGCTATAGATGGTGGTGTAGATGAGGCTGGGTCTAGTCATGCTATAGATGGTGGTGTAGATGAGGCTGGGTCTAGTCATGTCATGGATGGTGGTGTAGATGAGGCTGGGTCTAGTCATGCTATAGATGGTGGTGTAGATGAGGCTGGGTCTAGTCATGTCATGGATGGTGGTGTAGATGAGGCTGGGTCTAGTCATGTCATGGATGGTGGTGTAGATGAGGCTGGATCTAGTCATGTCATGGATGGTGGTGTAGATGAGGCTGGGTCTAGTCATGTCATGGATGGTGGTGTAGATGAGGCTGGGTCTAGTCATGTCATGGATGGTGGTGTAGATGAGGCTGGGTCTAGTCATGTCATGGATGGTGGTGTAGATGAGGCTGGGTCTAGTCATGCTATAGATGGTGGTGTAGATGAGGCTGGGTCTAGTCATGTCATGGATGGTGGTGTAGATGAGGCTGGGTCTAGTCATGTCATGGATGGTGGTGTAGATGAGGCTGGGTCTAGTCATGTCATGTATGGTGGTGTAGATGAGGCTGGGTCTAGTCATGTCATGGATGGTGGTGTAGATGAGGCTGGGTCTAGTCAGGTGATGCTAGTGGATGAGGAGAGTGTAGTGGGGAAGGGTAAGCAGCTAGGGGGGGGGGGGGGGGGGGTGGAGGAGGGTGTCTCAGTGAGTATGTGGGGCGGAGAGTATGGTGGGTTTTAGATGGAGGGGGCTCTACAAACTCCCAGCACCAAAGGGGTCAGGGGACCTCCAGTGGAGGGTTCTACATGGAGCCCTGGCCACTAACAGCTGTTGGAATGTCTGTGTGAGAGGTTGGGGGTGGAGTTTACTGTCGGGATGTTGATAATGGGCTACAGGTATTCAAATAAAGAAAAGGCCAAATGTGTATTGTTGAATTTTCTGTTTGCTCAGGCAAAGTTGGCTATTTGGATAACAAGGAGGAACAGGGTCAAAGGTGGGGGGATAACAGACCCTTTACTATTATTTAATGTTATTGTCTCTGCACGCCTTAGGGTGGAATTTGAGTTCTATAAAATGATAAAAAGTGTGGAGATGTTTCAGGAGATATGGTGTGTTGGGGGGGGGGGGCTGTCTGTATAGCTGGCGAAGATGGTCTGGATATACAGTTGTTGAAGTGGTGAGGTTTGGGTTATTGTGATGTGTGCTGTTGATTTGTGTGGTGGGGTAGAGGGAAAGGTGAGTATGCAGAACAGGGGATATTGGTTTTTATTTTATATTTATATTTGATCTCTCTCTCTCTCTCTCTCTCTCTCTCTCTCCCTCTCTCTTTATCTCTCTCTATCTATCTCTATCTCCCTCTATCTCTCTCTCTCTCTCTCTCTCTCTCTCTCTCTCTCTCTCTCTTTCTCTCTCTATCTATCTCTATCTCTCTCTCCCTCTCTCTTTCTCTCTCTATCTATCTCTATCTCTCTCTCCCTCTCTCTTTCTCTCTCTCTCTATCTCTAACTCTCTCTCTCCCTCTCTCTCTCTCTCGTTCCCCCTCTCTCCCTCTCTCTCTCGCTCTCTTTTTCGCTCCCTCATTTCAATAGCAGTGTGTTAAATATGACAGAGCCCCAGGGATATGTGAGCATAAACAAACAAAAATCATCAGAATATCAAATGAATTATAAATTTGCATGGCTGGTGGTGATCATTAACTAATGTTATTGTATTCTATTGTTGGTACAACTGAAAGCAGAGGAAGTGCACACCAGGGTTAGCACCGTTATGAAAGATATGTAAATCTCATAAAGAAACTTGTGAACTCTTAAAGTTTGAGGCCTGTGATTTTAAAAGTGATTTTACCACTCTGACCGGTATCACTCTGACCGGATCCACTGTTCCCCTCTTATCCTCTTCCCCTGTTCCTGTGTTCCCATCTTCCCCTTTACTCCTCTTCCCCTGTTCCTCTCTTCTTCTGTTCCCCTGTTCCCCTGTTCCCCTGTTCCCCTGTTCCCCTCTTCCCCTGTTCCCCTCTTCCCCTGTTCGCCTGTTCCTCTCTTCCCCTGTTCGCCTGTTCCTCTCTTCCCCTGTTCGCCTGTTCCTCTCTTCCCCTTTACTCCTCTTCCCTGTTCCTCTCTTCTCCTGTTCCCCTGTTCCCCTGTTCCCCTGTTCCCCTCTTCCCCTCTTCCCCTGTTCGCCTGTTCCTCTCTTCCCCTGTTCCCCTGGTCCCCTGTTCCCCCTACCCCTCTTCCCTTCTTTCCCTGTTTCCCTGTTTCTCTGTTCCCCTGTTCCCCTGTTCCCCTGGTCCCCTGTTCCCCCTCTTCCCCTGTTCCTCCTACCCCTCTTCCCTTCTTTCCCTGTTCCCCTGTTCCCCTCTTCCCCTCTTCCCTTATTTTCCTGGTCCCCTGGTCCCTGTTCCCCCTCTTCCCCTGTTCCCCCTACCCCTCTTCCCTTCTTTCCCTGTTCCCCTGTTCCCCTGTTCCCCTCTTCCCCTGTTCCCCGCTTCCCCTGTTCCCCTGGTCCCCTGTTCCCCTGGTCCCCTGTTCCCCTGTTCCCCTCTTCCCCTCTTCCCCTGTTCCCCTGTTCCCCTGGTCCCCTGGTCCCCTGTTCCCCTCTTCCCCGCTTCCCCTGGTCCCCTGTTCCCCTGGTCCCCTGTTCCCCTCTTCCCCTCTTCCCCTCTTCCCCTCTTCCCCTGTTCCCCTGTTCCCCTGGTCCCCTGTTCCCCTGTTCCCCTGTTTCCCTCTTCCCCTCTTCTCCTGTTTTCCTGTTCCCCTGTTCCCCTGTTTCCCCCTCCCCTCTTCTCCTCTTCCCATGTTCCCCTATTCCCCTTTTCCCTCTTCTCCTCTTCCCCTGTTCCCCTGTTCCCCTGTTTCCCCTTCCCCTGTTCGCCTTTCCCCCCCTCCCCTCTTCTCTTCCCCTGTTCCCCTCCTACCTTGTTCCCCTGTTCCCCTGTTCCCCCTTCTCTCGTTCTCATTTATTGGTATGGGAAAGCAAGTGAAATAGATAATAAACAAAAGTGAAATAAACAATAAAAAGTTAACAGTAAACATTACACTCACAAAAGTTCCTAAAGAATAGACATTTCAAATGTCATATTATGTATATTTACGGTGTTGTAACAATATGCAAATAGTTCAAGTACAAAAAGGAAAATAAATCAACATAAATATAGGTTGTATTTACAATGGTGTTTGTTCTTCACTGGTTGCCCTTTTCTTGTGGCAACAGGGCACAAATCCTGCTGCTGTGATTGCACACTGTGGTATTTCACCCAATAGATATGGGAGTTTATCAAAATTGGATTTATTTTCGAATTCTTTGTGGGATCTGTGTAATCTGAGTGAAATATGTGTCTCTAAAATGGTCATACATTTGGCAGGTGTTACGGATACAGGTATCCTGTATGTGTTGTTCCTCTCCTTCTGCCCTAATCACAGGTGTCCTTGGTGTTCCTGATTGGAGGTCGTTGGTGTGTCCCACCTGTCAGTCATCAGTTAATCTGCTGATTGCTGAGGTGGACCAATCAGTGGACATTTCTCCTGATTGCACCACCTGTTTCTGTTTTCTTACCCAATCACATCACACATCCCCTTGTGTTAAAAGTTAGTCAGTTGTGTTTGCTGACAGAGACGTTTTGTTTGTGAGTATGTATACGGTGGTGTCTTGTTTTTGTGTACTCACTCGTTAACTGTTTAGTCCATATAGTACCTATATTGTTTGTTTGTGCCTGGGAAAAGGGGGATTTAGCAAGTCGCCCTTGGGCATACACTACCAGTAGGACAACCTTGTCTAAACACACTAGTTAGACCTGAGCGGACCACCCACTGTATCTTTGTATGTTTAGCAGTAAGCTTAGTAGTTTATGAGGCAGGCAAGATCAGTTTAGGGGGTTTTGACTTTATCGTTTCATTCCTTGGGTCCAGCTCAGCCCCTTTTCCCCAAACCATTTACCGTGTGTTTTATAATAAACATTGTGTGTTTGACGGTAGCATTTGGTTGTTGGCGTATTTTGTTCTCACTGTTCCTTGACAATAGCCTAATTTGCATGAGATATGTTACGGGCCTCTTTTCCATCCACCCTAGACTTTTAAAGCCACGGGGTTCGTAACAGCAGGGTTTTAGGAAGTGCGGCTCAGTTTCCACCTCATTTTGTGGGCAGTGTCTTCTTTTGAGAGCCAGGTCTGCCTATGACTGCTTTTCTCAATAGCAAGACTTGTCTGTACATAGTCAAAGATTTCCTTAATTTTTTGTCAGTCACAGTGGTCAGGTATTCTGACACTGTGTACACTCTGTTTAGGACCAATTAGCATTCTAGTTTGCTCTGTTCTTTTTGTAAATTATTTCCAATATGTCAAGTAATTATCTTTTTGTTTTCTCATGATTTGGTTGGGTCTAATTGTGTTGCTGTCCAGGGACTCTGTGGGGTCTGTTTGTGGTTGTGAACAGAGCCGCAGGACCAGCTTGCTTACTCTTCTCTCTGTAGGTGATGGCTTTGTTATGGAAGGTTTTGGAATCGCTTCTTTTAGGTGGTTGTAGAATTTGACGGCTCTGTTCTGGATTTTGATAATTAGCGGGTATCTGTCTAATTCTGCTCTGCATGCATTATTTGGTGTTTTACGTTGTACACAGAAAATATTTTTGCAGAGTCTCAATTTGGTGTTTGTCCCATTTTAGTGAATTCTTGGTTGGTGAGCGGACCCCAGACCTCACAACTATAAAGGGCAATGGGTTCTATAACTGATTCAAGTATTTTTTTTGCCAGATCTTAATTGGGATGTTGAATGTTATGTTTCTTTTGATGGCATAGAAGGCCCTTCTTGCCTTGTCTCTCAGATCGTTCACAGCTTTGTGGAAGTTACCTGTGGCGCTGATGTTTAGGCTGAGGTATGTAAGATTTTTTGTGTGCTCTAGGGCAACGGTGTCTAAATGGAATTTGAATTCGTGGTCCTGGCAACTGGACCTTTTTGGAACACCATTATTTTTGTCTTACTGAGATTTATTGTCAGGGCCCAGATCTTCTCTCTCTCTCTGGTCTGTCCTGTCCACTCACAGGCAGGTTAAAGAAGATAGCCCCATATTATGGCAAGAACAGCTCAAATAAGCAAAGAGAAATGTCAGTCCGTCATTACTTTAAGACATGCAGGTCAGTCAATACGGAAAAGTGCAGTCGCAAAAACCATCAAGCACTATGATGAAACTGGCCCTCATGAGGACCGTCACTGTTGGAAAATCATTCCAGGGGAAGCTGGTTGAGAGAATGCCAAGAGTGTGCAGAGCTGTCATGAAGGCAAGGGGTGGCTACTTGAAGAATCTCAAATATAAAATATATTTTGATTTTTTTCACACTTTCTTGGTTACTACATGATTCCATATGTGTTTTGATGTCCTCACTATTATTGAAATATGAGGTATTTCACCAGAACTACGATATAAAAGTTCCTACCCATTTCTCCATGGGTATGGAGCAGGAGGGACAATATGTACATCACACACACACAAGGGACCTGGTTCACAATGAATGCCAATATCCTTTTTCCCCCAGCGGACTGTAAAATGGATCAACCCCTGCTATTTAGTCAAGAGATGAGGAGTGGGTAGTTCATTTGTTTAAAATAACAGTGTGACCACAGCTGCCATATTAGCATGCCACAGTGTTACATTAGCCATGACAGTGTTAAATTAGCCATGCCAGTGTTACATTAGCCAACACACAGTCTTACATTAGCCAATGCACAGTCTTACATTAGCCAATGCCACAGTGTTACATTAGCCAATGCCACAGTGTTACATTAGCCAATGCCACAGTGTTACATTAGCCAATGCCACAGTGTTACATTAGCCAATGCCACAGTGTTACATTAGCCAATGCACAGTCTTACATTAGCCAATGCACAGTCTTACATTAGCCAATACACAGTCGTACATTAGCCAATGCACAGTGTTACAGGGGAAGTGGAAGAATAGATGTCCCTTTCTGCTTTAGATGAAATAATGAGCTTTACGTTCTGATAGACTAGACTCAGACCTGGTTTCTATTACTTTGAGTATTTACTTTCCCCTGCCAGGTGGGTAGGAGTTGCAGTTGCTCTTTTGCGACTTTCCTATTGGTCCCATTGCAACAGGCATTCTCAATTGAGCGCAGATAAAGTATTTGAACTTGGTTCTGGGCTACCGTAGCACAGTATCCACGGCATCACCCAGGTAGGTGCTACACATTGTTTGGGGAAGAGCTGCGTCCCCCCCCGTCCCCCCCCACCTTTACTGTGAACAGTAAAGCACTTTGAGCATCTGGAAAATACACTATATACTGTAAATACAATGAATTCTTAATATTTATGAAGGTGTATGATACAATGTACTGTACTTTTCCTCTGTTTTATAATGCTCTGTATTTCAGCCAGGACGGCATTGCTATCGAGTTGTAAACAAAGGGATATCAGATTCTAGGCTTTGCTGATGAGCATGCTGTTAGTTATTCAGTATGCTCTACTCAGTAAGTGAGCATAGATCTAATAATAAATGCTAATTAAAAGCTTTAGGATTCAATTAAAAATAGTAGAAGTATGCAATTTCTTTTTTGTAGCCATAGTGGCAGTTTGTCCCAAATGCCACCCTATTCCCTATTTAGTGCACTATTTTTGACAAGGGCTCATAGAGCTCTGGTCAGAATTAGTGCACTACATGGAGAATAGGGTGTCATTTTGGGATGAATCTAGTGAGTGTATTTAAATCTATCTCGTGTGATTGAAGTTAATAAGGGGCATTAGAATGTATGGAACATGTAAGGCTAGCAATCAGACACAGCTTTAGGAGAGTACTCACGGGCCACGTCCCAAATGGCACCCTATGTGTTACGTGTGTGTGAGCCTGTGTGCATCCGTTCGTATGCGTGCTTGCTTGCTTTTGTGTGTGTTTCCATGTGTGTCCCTGCTTAACAAATAAGGTTAGTCATGAAGGCATACTTCCTTTGTGTGCCTCCTGGATATTTTACAACACTCTCAGAGCCATGAAGGGCTTTTGAAGACGCCGACATGATTTAATAAAAATCTAACATCTGGAAGACCATCCCAGTACAGGAGATAGATAGCAGGGGAGAGGTACACACGCGCGCGCATACACACACACACACACACACACACGCACACACACACAAACACACACACACACACACACAAACACACACACACACACACACACACACACACACACACACACACGAGCTAGCAGGATAGAGGAAGTTACATTTATAGTCACTTCAACAGGAAGGTAACCTAAGAGCTGTTGTAATATTAGTAGAAAACCCTGCTGGAGTCATCTCTACCGTTAAACTGGTTAACGTTAGGTATTTGGTTTCCACAGAAAAACAGATGGTTAGGACTTAAAAGGCTTTAAATGTTTATTTATTATGCCCTTTGACCTCATGTTGTCAGTCATAAAGGGAAGAGCTGAGGGGAAGAACATGCACAGGATCATGACATGTCCTCCATTTCAGTTCCCCTGAGTACTCTTTTCTTGCCTGGCTACCCAGAATACTTGCTCCAGCGAAAACGCTAGGCCACGCCCACGGACGTTCGTTTCTTCTCCAGAACGAGTCTGGCTCTGAGTACCTCCCCGACCTTTCATCGAATGAGGACACATTCGGGGCCTTCTGATTGGTCCAGAAACCGATGGGTTGGGACAGAGCCAGAATACACGTGGGTAAAGCGCGGTTTAAAAATGTGTCATTGGCTTTGATGCGCTGATTGGTTAGAGACGATCCAATCGCTGATTACTTTGTTTTGTACAACGCCCCTCTTGCCCCTCGTCACCAAAAACGACTTCAATGATGGCAGTCTCAGACTAAAATATGTAGCGAACGACAGAGCAGCGGAAGAATTCAGTGTGAGTCGGCAGGCTAACTCTTTTCCCCACTGAATCGCTGATGCGGTGCGGATGGAATACGTGAGAAATGAACAGTTAATATAGCAGCTTTGGAGTAGAGCTCCGGGAATGCAGGACAGACCAAAATAAATTTACCAACACCACATAACACCAATTGTGCAGACTAATGAAAATATGTATTTATTTTCATGTACTCAAGTCAGTCAATACTGAACATTTCAACAAAACATTCATAACAAAACATTTTCCAGTTTTCATGAAGAATTACTGAACGTACCATTGTACTGTAAGCTTACAGTAATACTGTAACATAAATTACATATCCAGTTCAGTACCGAATAAAAAAGAAAAATAACCTGAACATCTCTCCGCCTAGCTGGATCTGGCCACAGGGCCTCGTCAACATCACAGGCTATATTTTCATTGGCAAGGCAACGTGGGAAGAATCTTTTGGAGTGACGAATCCACCGTTGTATGGATGCTGCTTCAATTTGATCACATGCTTCCACCATAGCTTGAATGAGGGCCATCTGGACATAGGGCCGGAGATCATAAATCTTCCACCGCCATGCTGAGAAGAACTCCTCGATGGGGTTTAGGAAGGGGGAGTATGGTGGAAGGTATTGAACTGTAAATTGTGGGTGTTGATGAAACCAGTTTTGGACCAGAGCAGAACGATGGAAAGCTACATTGTCCCAGACGACAATGTATTGCATCTGGTCCCTTTGGTTTGCTGCTGTGATAATATTGTGTAATCTGTCTAAAAATGTAAGAATGAGGTCAGTGTTGTAAGGACCCAAGTTGGCCTGGCGGTGGAGGACCCCATTATGTGTAATGGCAGCACAAAGGATAATGTTACCCCCACGTTGCCCTGGTACATTGACAATAGCCCTGTGGCCAATTACGTTTCTTCCCCTTCTTCTCACTGTTGTCAGGTTAAATCCAGCCTCATCAATGTATATAAACTCATGCGGGACATCCATTTGCAAAACTCTCTGAAATAGAGCAAAAGATCACATTGTGTAGATCAATGTACTGTAGGTCTGCTATACAGTACAATTACATGTACAGTAAAAAGGTTATGTGTGCAGTACACAATACTACAGTCAGTGAACAAAACGTACCACCACATATTCACGCCGCAGGACTTTCACCCTGTCTGAATTTCTTTCAAATGGCACTTTTATACAGTTGTTTCATCAGAACTTGATGTTTTTTAAGGATACTGGCTATTGTTGACAGAGAGACCTGTTGGACATTATTGAAAATTCAGTGATCATTGACAATATGGGCTTGAATTTCTCTAAGTCTGATTGCATTATTGGCCAAAACAAGGTTTATGATCTCTCTCTCTCCTGTGTGAATATGGGACCCCTCCCTCCTTGGTGTTCTCGACATTCAATCCTATGTTGGCAAAACAAAATACACGTAGCTTACTGTAAAATTATACAGGAATAGATACCAAAACTGTTGATATAGTACATGCAGTAAGCTATGGATTTTCTGTTGACAGAAGATACGTTTCTCACCTGTGCTCTTGACGAAATGTCCGAACTATTGATGCCACCGTGTACCTGCTTAGGTTAGGCTGTACTCTCAGTACAGCCTCCCTCAGTGTTAGTCCGTGGTTTATTACATGGTCCACAATTGTAGCACGAATTTCGTTACACAGATTTGGTTGTCTTCTTCTTTGTGCATGTCCTACCCCTCCTCCAGGTCTCCCTCTCCCTCTCCCTCTCCCTCTCCCTCTCCCTCTCCCTCTCCCTCTCCCTCTGACACCGTCAATTTTTTTTTGAAGACAGGTGAACTTACCTGTTGCCTTTTTATAGTGCTTAAACCTGATTGGTGTGTCTACAATTAAGCACCAGTGTGTGTGCACACCTGGTGGCTGTGTTTAACCAATTGATTCATGGGTGTGTTCATTTGAAAGCCTTTGCTTTGAAATTGCAAGGAAATGACATCATGATACATTTCTGTGTCAAATGCATACAAGTGTGTTTAGTGTTTTGCAAATCACTGTGTGTAATGTTTTGCAAAAAGTGTGAAGCTGACAATGTGCTTACAGTTGTGCAAACCTAGGCCGGTGTTTTGCTCCTTGAGTATAAGGTTTTGCTAATAGTGAGAAAGTTTTAATTTTAGTGTGTAAGCAATTGAAAAAAACTGGAAATGGACTGGAAAATAACGGTACGTTTTGCGACTAACGACACCATTCTAGCTAGCTGACCACCGATTTTCATTGCAATTTATATAAGTTAAGTTAGGTTTTGAAAGTTTTCAAAGAAGTTATATATGTACACATTTTGTGGGACACGCTGCATATTGTAAAATTCGACTGCATGACAGACCACACATCATTTAATAGCTTTTTACCTCTGAAATATAGCTAACGGATTTTCTAATGTTGCTAGCTTTGTTGCTAAATGTTGATGGAACTGCTAAGACAGCAAAAAGGAAAGCAATTGTAAGCGTTAGATAATACATATCACGAAAACAGCTGAATGTTGTCAAGCTTTACCGTATCAAAATTGGAGTCGTCTGACGGAGGCGTTTTGCACAATCTGCAAAAATGTATTTGGAACCTTTTGACACCTATCACTGTTGGCTATGTTTCAGCTACATAGAGGCAGTATTTTGTCAAATGTTACAATGTATACATCAATATTAAACTAATTGGGACACTAATTTTCATTACAGATAACATCAAACAAAAAACGTGGGTACACTTTCAGTTATTGTGAAAACTTTCATCAACTTTCAATGCCTTAGCTTTGAAATTTAAATGTATATACATATTCAGATTGAGTTATCTTTCTAAAATGTGTATAGTATGCCAAGTTATTTAGCTACATGTATTTACCACCACAGCATGGAGAAAGTCAAGAGGAAGCAGTGGAGTGAGGTGGACATGTTCCATGCCATGGAGGACTGCGGGGCAGGGATGGCTATCCGCCAGGCTGCCAAGGTTAGGCATCTTTTGTTTTTAGGAGATTACCATGTGTATGTGAATTTTATCTGCTAGTAACAGCTTTATTTTCTTATCTACCAAGGTGCATGGTGTACCTCGGCAGACCCTGGCGGACAGGCTGAGCGGCTGGGTGACCCATGGTTGTCGCAGTGGACCACCCACATTGCTTGCACCAGAGGATTACATTTCTCTGGTGCAGTACTGTATTTACTGTGCCAGCCTTGGGTTCCCCTTCACCAGACAGAGACTGATGAAATACGCCGACAAAATACGCAGGTATTTGGTGTTCTATGTGTTTATGTATGTAGATTGGTGGACTGACTGTTCTCAATGTGTGTGATGTAAATGTGGATGTGTATGGTGATGCCAAAACAAACATTTTCATCCTCGATGGACAATTATATATTATATTATATTGTAGGTTTCGGCACCCAGGGGAAACAATCCCACCACTGGGGAAGAGGTGGTGGGAAATGTTCAGGAGGAGGCACAAGAACCTGAGCATGAGGAGGCTGGACACCCTGGACAGAGGGAGAGCTGAGTGTGCCACACGTCCGACGATGGACACCTTCTTCACTTCTTATGAGAAGCACTTGGAGGAGAGTGGGTTGAGGGAGAAACCCAGACAAATATATAACTGCGATGAGTCTGGGTTTCGTAGCAACCAGAGCAGGCACAAAGTGCTGGCTCCCCGGGGCGCAAAACACGTGTACCAGCGTGCTGGCCTGCTTCAACGCAACTGAGGAGGACATCCCCCCATTTATCATCTACCCCAAATGTTTCCCCGGTGGCCACTACACACTGGGAGCCCCCCCCCAAGCCTTGTATGGACGGTCAAGCAGTGGCTACATTTACGGGGACCTGTTCAGGAAGTGGTTTCAGCACTTCATTAAGCATGCAGTGAAAGAGCGCCCTCTCCTTCTTCTTCCTTCTCCTTCTCCTCTTCGATGGGCACAAGAGCCACATGGACCCGGAGGTGTTCGCGGTGGCACTAAGGGAAGGGGTTATAGTTCTTTGTCTTCCACCACACTGCCGCTGGACGGGAGATACTTTGGCCCTTTAAAGGCTGAGTTCTTCAAGGTAGCTGGAGACCTTAGCCATTTTGACCACTCCTACATGGTAAAAAAATAAGAATTTGCCAGGGTATTCCACTACCCGTACCAGCGATGCAAGGACATGCGCTATGTGGTGGAAGGGTTTAAGAAGTGTGGCCTCTTCCCTTTTGACCCTTCAGCCATTGAAGGGTCCTGTTTAATGCCGTCTCGGTCCCTGCCGGGTCCCACCACCGCCTCTCCTGGAACCAGCAGCACTGTGCCGTCCATCAGCACCTCCTCCCCAGTGACCACGGAGGACCCTCAGCCCCTGCTCCAGTCCCAGTCCCTGCTCCAGTCCCAGCCCTAGCTCTAGAAGAGCACCCCCTAATAGAGGGGGGGCTGATAGCGAAGGACCTGGGGCACATCCTTACTGTCCTGAAGTATCGGCTAGACCGATACAGAAGACTCCCTGTGGTCGCCACATGCCTCACCGGGGAGGAATACACACGCCAGTGTCAGGAGAGGGGTGAGAAGGAGAGGACCGAGGCAGAGGAGAAAGAGCGTCGGGCAGCCCTCAGAACACAGAGGGCACAGGATAGGGCTGCAAAGGGCTGCCATGGATGAGACCATTGACGCCATCGCCTCTGCAGGACCCCCTTCTGGAACCACTCCTGACAGCTGCAGCACCACTGCCAGTGCCTTCCAGTGTGCAACACCTGTAGGAACCGCCGGAGTCCCCAGCTGCAGAACAAGGCCACTTGCCTACTCTCCCGGCCACACCATCGTCGGCCCCTCAACACTACCATTACAAACACAGCTCCTCCAAGCCATCGTCGGCGGTTTTGTCCACCACCACCACGATGCACACCACCCCCCCTGTCTGTCACCACCAACACGGCCTCCTCTGGACCAACTGCCTCCTCCGTCTCCCCTGGTCACACCACCATAGCAGCCTCCTCTGGTGTCCCTGCCCCCTGCAATTTGAATACCACCACCTCCACAGGTAAACACATGTTAAATTATGAAAACATTACTGCTTGTTCAATCAATCAATCAATTTTATTTTATATAGCCCTTCTTACATCAGCTAATATCTCGAAGTGCTGTACAGAAACCCAGCCTAAAACCCCAAACAGCTAGTAATGCAGGTGTAGAAGCACGGTGGCTAGGAAAAACTCCCTAGAAAGGCGAAAACCTAGGAAGAAACCTAGAGAGGAACCAGGCTATGAGGGGTGGCCAGTCCTCTTCTGGCTGTGCCGGGTGAAGATTATAATAGAACCATGCCAAGATGTTCAAAAATGTTCATAAGTGACAAGCATGGTCAAATAGTAATCAGGAATAAATCTCAGTTGGCTTTTCATAGCCGATCATTAAGAGTTGAAAACAGCAGGTCTGGGACAGGTAGGGGTTCCATAACCGCAGGCAGAACAGTTGAAACTGGAATAGCAGCAAGGCCAGGCGGACTGGGGACAGCAAGGAGTCACCACGGCCGGTAGTCCCGACGTATGGTCCTAGGGCTCAGGTCTCTCAGTTGGCTTTTCATAGCCGATCATTAAGAGTTGAAAACAGCAGGTCTGGGACAGGTAGGGGTTTCGTAACCGCAGGCAGAACAGTTGAAACTGGAATAGCAGCAAGGCCAGGCGGACTGGGGACAGCAAGGTGTCATCATGCCCGGTAGTCCTGACGTATGGTCCTAGGGCTCAGGTTCTCAGAGAGAAAGAGAGAACGAGAGAATTAGAGAGAGCATACTTAAATTCACACAGGACACTGGATAAGACAGGAGAAGTACTCCAGGTATAACCAACTAACCCCAGCCCCCCGACACATAAACTACTGCAGCATAAATACTGGAGGCTGAGACAGGAGCGGTCCGGAGACACTGTGGCCCCATCCGAAGAAACCCCCGGACAGGGCCAAACAGGAAGGATATAACCCCACCCACTCTGCCAAAGCACAGCCCCCGCACCACTAGAGGGATATCCTCAACCACCAACTTACAATCCTGAGACAAGGCCGAGTATAGCCCACAGAGGTCTCCACCACAGCACAAACCAAGGGGGGGCGCCAACCCAGACAGGAAGATCACGTCAGTAACTCAACCCACTCAAGTGACGCACCCCTCCCAGGGACGGCATGAAAGAGCACCAGCAAGCCAGTGACTCAGCCCCTGCAACAGGGTTAGAGGCAGAGAACCCCAGTGGAGAGGGGAACCGGCCCGGCAGAGACAGCAAGGGCTGTTCGTTGCTCCAGAGCCTTTCCGTTCACCTTCACACTCCTGGGCCAGACTACACTCAATCATATGACCTACTGAAGAGATAAGTCTTCAGTAAAGACTTAAAGGTTGAGACCGAGTCTGCGTCTCTCACATGGGTAGGCAGACTGTTCCATAAAAATGGAGATCTATAGGAGAAAGCCCTGCCTCCCGCTGTTTGCTTAGAAATTCTAGGGACAATTAGGAGGCCTGCGTCTTGTGACCGTAGCGTACGTATTGGTATGTACGGCAGGACCAACTCGGAAAGATAGGTAGGAGCAAGCCCATGTAACGCTTTATAGGTTAACAGTAAAACCTTGAAATCAGCCCTTGCCTTAACAGGAAGCCAGTGTAGGGAAGCTAGCACTGGAGTAATATGATCAAATTTCTTGGTTCTAGTCAGGATTCTAGCAGCCGTATTTAGCACTAACTGAAGTTTATTTAGTGCTTTATCCGGGTAGCCGGAAAATAGAGCATTGCAGTAGTCTAACCTAGAAGTAACAAATGCATGGATTAATTTTTCTGCATCATTTTTGGACAGAAAATTTCTGATTTTTGCAATGTTACGTAGATGGAAAAAAGCTGTCCTTGAAACAGTCTTGATATGTTCGTCAAAAGAGAGATCAGGGTCAAGAGTAACGCCGAGGTCCTTCACAGTTTTATTTGAGACGACTTTACAACCATCAAGATGAATTGTCAGATTTAACAGAAGATCTCTTTGTTTCTTGGGACCTAGAACAAGCATCTCTGTTTTGTCCGAGTTTAAAAGTAAAAAGTTTTCAGCCATCCACTTCCTTATGTCTGAAACACAGGCTTCTAGCGAGGGCAATTTTGGGGCTTCACCATGTTTCATTGAAATGTACAGCTGTGTGTCATCCGCATAGCAGTGAAAGTTAACATTATGTTTTCGAATAACATCCCCAAGAGGTAAAATATATAGTGAAAACAATAGTGGTCCTAAAACGGAACCTTGAGGAACACCGAAATGTACAGTTGATTTGTCAGAGGACAGACCATTCACAGAGACAAACTGATATCTTTCCGACAGGTAAGATCTAAACCAGGCCAGAACTTGTCCGTGTAGACCAATTTGGGTTTCCAGTCTCTCCAAAAGAATGTGGTGATCGATGGTGTCAAAGGCAGCACTAAGGTCTAGTAGCACGAGGACAGATGCAGAGCCTCGGTCTGACGCCATTAAAAGGTCATTTACCACCTTCACAAGTGCAGTCTCAGTGCTATGATGGGGTCTAAAACCAGACTGAAGCATTTCGTATACATTGTTTGTCTTATATAAAAAAAGACTGGCTAGGCCACTCCAGGACCTTAATGTGCTTCTTCTTGAGCCACTCCTTTGTTGCCTTGGCCGTGTGTTTTGGGTCATTGTCATGCTGGAATACCCATCCACGACCCATTTTCAATGCCCTGGCTGAGGGAAGGAGGTTCTCACCCAAGATTTGACGGTACATGGACCCATCCATTGTCCCTTTGATGCGTTGAAGTTGTCCTGTTCCCTTAGCAGAAAAACACGACCAAAGCATAATGTTTCCACCTCCATGTTTGACGGTGGGGATGGTGTTCTTGGGGTCATAGGCAGCATTCCTCCTCCTCCAAACACAGCGAGTTGAATTGATGCCAAAGAGCTCCATTTTGGTCTCATCTGACCACAACACTTTCACCCAGTTCTCCTCTGAACCATTCAGATGTTCATTGGCAAACTTCAGACGGGCATGTATATGTGCTCTCTTGAGCAGGGGGACCTTGCGGGCGCTGCAGGATTTCAGTCCTTCACGGCGTAGTGTGTTACCAATTGCTTTCCAGCTGCCTTGAGATCATTGACAAGATCCTCCCGTGTAGTTCTGGGCTGATTCCTCACCGTTCTCATGATCATAGCAACTCCACGAGGTGAGATCTTGCATGGAGCCCCAGGCTGAGGGAGATTGACAGGTCTTTTGTGTTTCTTCCATTTGCGAATAATCGCACCAACTGTTGTCACCTTCTCACCAAGCTGCTTGGCGATGGTCTTGTAGCCCATTCCAGCCTTGTAGCCCATTCCAGCCAGTCTACAATCTTGTCCCTGACATCCTTGGAGAGCTCTTTGGTCTTGGCCATGGTGGAGAGTTTGGAATCTGATTGATTGATTGCTTCTGTGGACAGGTGTCTTTTATACAGGTAACAAGCTGAGATTAGGAGCACTCCCTTTAAGAATGTGCTCCTAATATCAGCTTGTTACCTGTATAGAAGACACCTGGGAGCCAGAAATCTTTCTGATTGAGAGGGGGTCAAATACTTATTTCCCTCATTAAAATGCTAAACAATTTATAATATTTTTGACATGCGTTTTTCTGGATTTTTATTTTTTTATTTTGTCTCTCACTGTTCAAATAAACCTATCATTAAAATTATAGACTGATCATTTCTTTGTCAGTGGGCGAATGTACAAAATCAGCAGGGGATCAAATACTTTTTTCCCTCACTGTATATATACAGTGTGTGTATATATATATATATATATATATATATATATATATATATATATATATATAAAATAAACACACACACACGGTAAGTTAAGTTTTGTATAGATTTCTTTAAAAATAAGTAAACTTTTAACAATTAACTTTTTTTTACGTGTAATGCTAACGCTTAAAATAATCATAAAAATGAATCTTCTCATGGACTAAAAGTCAGATCCACTCCAAATTTAGTCTTTGCTCTAGTCCCGAAAGAGTTTGAGAAAATAACATTGATGCATTCAAAGATGGCCACACTATACCAGTAGATGCATATTAGCACATGCTAAAATAAACCATAGGACCATGTGGAATGTAGGCCCAACCTAGTTTGAGTAAAGCTAAGAGATTGGTCCAAAGATGGCTGAGTTATTGACTAATAAAAAATCTAATTTTATGATTTTACATTGAAATAACTGTAAATCCACTCCAATGGCCTATTAACTAGAAACTTGTCATCGCTATCATGGACGTCCCTAAGATGAACCACATTGAATTTGGTAATGGTACCTAAAAACACAAGGAAACTATTAAAAATAAATTATTTATATATGTAATGTGAATGCTCAAAATCCTATTTTCCTCATGAACCATTCGTCAGATTCACTCCAGATTTTGTATTTAGACTCATGACTGCACATAAATGAAGATAGTTCCTACATGATTGAGCGATTGCTTTGTTATCCAACTGATCTTCTGTTCTTTCTGTCATCCTGTGAACCCTGTTCATTGCTGCTCACAGCTACATTTGTTGTTTCTGTTGTTGTTGTTTATTATGAAAAAAATAATAAATAGAGATATTCAATTAGACTAGTGATTAATGATCTCTAAAAAAGTTCTAAATTTATTAAATTAATGATTCATAAGAACGAGAAATGGAAGAAAGGATAAATGATGGAAAGATAGGTGATGCAAATAACAAAGTTAGCTGTCAGGACTTCCGCCGGTTTTGGCGTTCGTCGTCACTGGCTTACTAGGTACTGCCGATCCCATTCTCATCACTCCACTTGTCTTGTCTTGTCAATCACACACACCTGGTGCTCATTCCCCTAATTAGTATCTGTATATGTGTTCCCTCTGTTCCCCTTGTCTTTGTGAGTGATTGTTTCATTGTGAGAGCGAGTTGCACGGTTGAGCTACGGAATAAACTCTGGACTTCGGTGTTTTACCTCCTGCGTCTGACTCCTTCATTCACACCTCGTCACATTAGCGCTGGTAGCCAAAATATAACACTAATCAGTACTAATTACAGTTCTTCTCAATCGCGTACAAGCATTTTCTTTTTGGAACAATGTTGTCGATTTTCAAAACAGAGTCCACAAGATACAGTGGGGAGAACAAGTATTTGATACACTGCCGATTTTGCAGGTTTTCCTACTTACAAAGCATGTAGAGGTCTGTAATTTTTATCATAGGTACACTTCAACTGTGAGAGATGGAATCCAGAAAATCACATTGTATGATTTTTAATTAATTAATTTGCATTTTATTGCATGACATAAGTATTTGATACATCAGAAAAGCAGAACTTAATATTTGGTACAGAAACCTGTGTTTGCAATTACAGAGATCATACGTTTCCTGTAGGTCTTGACCAGATTTGCACACACTGCAGCAGGGATTTTGGCCCACTCCTCCATACATTTACATTACATTTTAGTCATTTAGCAGACGCTCTTATCCAGAGCGACTTACAGTTAGACCATACAGACCTGACCTTCTCCAGATCCTTCAGGTTTCGGGGCTGTCGCTGGGCAATACAGACTTTCAGCTCCCTCCAAAGATTTTCTATTGGGTTCAGGTCTGGAGACTGGCTAGGCCACTCCAGGACCTTGAGATGCTTCTTACGGAGCCACTCCTTAGTTGCCCTGGCTGTGTGTTTCGGGTCGTTGTCATGCTGGAAGACCCAGCCACGACCCATCTTCAATGCTCTTACTGAGGGAGGAGGTTGTTGGCCAAGATCTCGCGATACCTGGCCCTATCCATCCTCCCCTCAATACGGTGCAGTCGTCCTGTCCCCTTTGCAGAAAAGCATCCCCAAAGAATGATGTTTCCACCTCCATGCTTCACGGTTGGGATGGTGTTCTTGGGGTTGTACTCATCCTTCTTCTTCCTCCAAACACGGCGAGTGGAGTTTAGACCAAAAAGCTATATTTTTGTCTCATCAGACCACATGACCTTCTCCCATTCCTCCTCTGGATCATCCAGATGGTCATTGGCAAACTTCAGACGGGCCTGGACATGCGCTGGCTTGAGCAGGGGGACCTTGCGTGCGCTGCAGGATTATAATCCATGACGGCGTAGTGTGTTACTAATGGTTTTCTTTGAGACTGTGGTCCCAGCTCTCTTCAGGTCATTGACCAGGTCCTGCCGTGTAGTTCTGGGCTGATCCCTCACCTTCCTCATGATCATTGATGCCCCACGAGGTGAGATCTTGCATGGAGCCCCAGACCGAGGGTGATTGACCTTCATCTTGAACTTCTTCCATTTTCTAATAATTTTCAGTTGTTGCCTTCTCACCAAGCTGCTTGCCTATTGTCCTGTAGCCCATCCCAGCCTTGTGCAGGTCTACAATTTTATCCCAGATGTCCTTACACAGCTCTCTGGTCTTGGCCATTGTGGAGAGGTTGCAGTCTGTTTGATTGAGTGTGTGGACAGGTGTCTTTGATACAGGTAACAAGTTTTAATACAGGTAATGAGTGGAGAACAGGAGGGCTTCTTAAAGAAAAACTAACAGGTCTGTGAGAGCTGGAATTCTTACTGGTTGGTAGGTGATCAAATACTTATGTCATGCAATAAAATGCAAATTAATTACTTTAAAATCGTACAATGTGATTTTCTGGAATTTTGTTTTAGATTCCGTCTCTCACAGTTGAATTGTACCTATGATAAAAATTACAGACCTCTACATGCTTTGTAAGTAGGAAAATACTTGTTCTCCACACTGTACCTTGTGAAAAACAGTAGCTACATTTTCTCTGTCTTCTTCTAGGACGTCCTTGTATGAAGTGCTATTGAAACCTTTTGTGTGAAAGTGCCCACTCTTAACTTTCATGTTCTATTGAAAAGCTTTAATGTTAAGGCTTTGAATGTCAAAGCTGGACATCCCCTCTGAACATAATACAAATATATTACAAAGAAAAACAGAACATCTTCGTCTCAGAAATCCATATGAAGTGCTTAGTAACACTGAAAGCTTTTGTGTCAAAGTCTCTTGTGTTACTGTATTACAAAAGAGAATGCAGGCTCTAGTTTTGTCTTATCTTGATTATTGTCCAGTCGTGTGGTCAAGAACTGCAAGGAAAGACCTAGTTAAGGTGCAGCTGACCCAGAACAAGAGTGGCAAGTCATGCTCTTCGTTGTAATCCGAGGGATTATATAAATACGCCAGTCTCTTCTGGCTAAGAGTTGAGGAGAGACTGACTGCATCACTTCTTCTTTTTATATGAAACATTAATGTGTTGATAATCCCAAATTGTTTGCATTGTCAATTTACACACAGCTCTGACACACACACTTACCCCACCAGACATGCCACCAGGGGTCTTTTCACAGTCCAGAACAAATTCAAGAAAGTGTACGGTATTATATAGAGCCATTATTGCATGGAACTCCCTTCCATCTCATATTGCTCAAATAAACAGCAAACCTGGTTTAAAGAAACAGATAAAGCAACACTTCACAGCACAATACCTCTCCCCTATTTGACCTAGATAGTTTGTGTGTATGTATTGATATGTAGGCTACGTGTGCCTTTATAAAAATAAATGTATGTAGTTCTGTCCTTGAGCTGTTCTTGTCTATTAATGTTCTGTATTATGTCATATTTCATGTTTTGTGTGGACCCCAGGAAGAGTAGCTGCTGCTTTTGCAACAGCTAATGGGGATCCTAATAAAATACCAAATACCAAATGCAACATATTCTAAAGAAAATGTCTATAAACTCACCCTGAAGAGCCTTCAGACTGCTGAAGTATTAACTCTTTGGATGTTTGTGCCACCTAACTGTGTGGATAAATAAAACAGATAGCGTTAAATTTAGGCCTCTGTGTTTTACATGATGTCTCTTGCCTAAAAATACTCAAAAACCTACAACATTATGTATCTATGCATCTTTATGGATTTAATAATCAGGGGAGCACGTGTCCCAAATGGCAGCCTATTCCAATACTTTTGACCATGACCCATAGAGAATAGCATGCCATTTGGGACAACCACAGCTGCAAACCAGGCTTATCCATCCGTCCAAATATTTAACCAGCCTATTTTACATCCCTGATTACCATCTCATATCTTAATAAATCAGTCAGTATGAATTCTACCCAGATAGGTATGGAGTACACAGGAGATCCTGAAATTAAAAAACAGGGGGGGGATCACGGATTATACAAGATGAGAGGAGGTGTTTGAGTGTGTGTCGGGGGAGTGGGTGGTGGGCCCCATGCTGTGTTCCCTCTCACTCTCAAATTTAAGTTCAGTATGCTTTAATTGCTTGAAAGCAAAGTGATACACATGATAATTAGGAAAACAACAACAACGACGACAATAAGAATACTATGGATCATTTAGCAATTTGATTTGGAATTTTAGGACCCCTTTAGGTATCCCCCCCCCCCCCCAAAGAAAAATTGAAACAAATTATTTGATAAAATATTGAATTTGGCCTTTACTGCTATAGCCCAGAGAAACACATTGAATAACACATTCAGAAATAGCAAAAAAAAGACATTGAATGTCAAGACTACCTTCCATACTTCCATTCATTTTTTTAACCGGTACCGGTTACCTTCAGACGAGTCCCGTGACACTTGTGGGGGTCTTAGAGCAAAACGGAGACCACCAACGTGTTCGCGACAATCTCCCGTTTCCAGATGTTTGTGAGAAGACCGATTTTCGGGATGTCTGTAGCTCCGCCACTGCAAAATGTGATGCTAAAAATTACTGATATCTCTAGCTTAAACTGACGGATTTTGATGGGGATTTTTTGTTATGTTACTTAGATTGACGCACCGTTTAAGACCTGTGAATTATATTAACCTGGGAGAGACAATGATTCTAGACCAGCTCCCCACTACTTCACGCTGATCCCAAGTCCACCACTGAGCATCACATCTCTCTGCCCTCTGAAAGACTCTGTCTGCGTCCCAAATGGCAGGCACCCCATTGGGCTCTTGTCAAAAGTAGAGCACTAAATAAGGAATATGGTGCCACTTGGGATTTGGTCGCTTTCATTACACTCAGTTCCTCACTTCTCTATTCTCTCTTTCCTTCTCATTCTCCACTCGTCTCTTGTCTTCTGTTCTTCCACGTCTCTCTCTCTCCGTTTGTCTCTCGTCTTTTTCTTCGATCTTCTCTTCTGTCGTTCTTGTCTCCCTCACTTTTTCTATTTTGTTCTCTCAACTGACAATATTCTTTCTTTTCTTCCTCAAGCTGGTGGCCAAACACAAAAGCAACCTCTTGCTGTGTTCAGAACTTGACCATTTTTGTTCTCCTATGCTCTCCGATAAATGATGCAATGCCAGGTCTGTTATGATTGATCTTGTGAATCGTTCAAAGTTAATCAGAGGTTTCATATGGAATGTATTTGGCATGCACATGTACAGTACATCAGCTATACATACAGTACCTGTCAAAGGTTTGGACACACCTACTCATTCCAGGGTTTTTCTTTATTTTTACTATTTTCTACATTGTATAATAATAGTGAAGACATCAAAACTATGAAATAACACATATGGAATCATGTAGTAACCAAAAAAGCGTTAAATAAATCAAAATATATTCTATATTTTAGATTCTTCAAAGTAGCCACCCTTTGCCTTGATGACAGCTTTGCACACTCTTGGCATTCTCTCAACCAGCTTCATGAGGTAGTCACCTGGAATGCATTTCAATTAACAGGTGTGCCTTCTTAAATTTCTTTCCTTCTTAATGTGTTTGAGCCAATCAGACGTGTTGTGACAAGGTAGGGGTGGTATACAGAAGATAACCCTATTTAGTAAAAGACCAAGTCCATATTATGGTAAGAACAGCTCAAATAAACAAAGAGAACGACAGTCCATCATTACTTTAAGACATGTAGGTCAGTCAAATCAGAAAAAGTCATGAACTTTGAAAGTTTCTTCAAGTGCAATCGCAAAAACCATCAAGCGCTATGATGAAACTGGCTCTCATGAGGAACGCCAAAGGAAAGGAAGACCCAGAGTTACCTCTGTTGCAAAGGATAAGTTCATTAGAGTTACCAGCCTCAGAAATTGCAGCCCAAATAAATGCTTTGCAGAGTTCAAGTAACAGACACATCTCAACATCAACTGTTCAGAGGAGACTGCGTGAATCAGGCCTTCATGGTCAAACTGCTGCAAAAATAAAACACTACTAAAGGACACCAATAAGAAGAAGAGACTTGCTTGGGCCAAGAAACATGAGCAATGGACATTAGACCGGTGGAAATCTGTCCTTTGGTCTGATGAGTCCAAATTTGAGATGTTTTGTTCCAACCGCCATGTCTTTGTGAGATGCAGAGTAGGTAAACTGATGATCTCCGCATGTGTGGCTCCCACTGTGAAGCATGGAGGAGGAGGTATGATGGTGTGGGGGTGCTTTACTGGTGACACTGTCTCTGTGATTTATTTAGAATTCAAGGCACACTTAACCAGCATGGCTACCACAGCATTCTGCATTGATATGCCATCCCATCTGGTTTGCGCTTAGTGGGACTGTCATTTGTTTTTTAACAGGACAATGACCCACCACACCTCCAGGCTGTGTAAGAGCTATCTGACCAAGAAGGAGAGTGATGGAGTACTGCATCAAATGACCTGGCCTCCACAATCACCTGACCTCAACCCAATTGAGATGGTTTGAGATGAGTTGGACCGCAGTGTAGGAAAAGCAGTCAACAAGTGCTCAGCATATGTGGGAACTCCTTCAAGACTGTTGGAAAAGCATTCCAGGTGAAGCTGGTTGAGAGAATGCCAAGAGTGTGCAAAACTTTCATCAAGGCAAAGGGTGGCTACTTTGAAGAATCTAAAATCTAAAATATATTTTGATTTGTTTAACACTTTTTTGGTTACTACATGATTCCATATGTGGTATTTCATAGTTTTGATTTCTTCACTATTATTCTACAATGTAGAAAATAGTAGAAATAGAGAAAAACCTTTGAATGAGTAGGTGTGTCCAAACTTTTGACTGGTACTGTACATACATACCCATGTACTTACACACATACATATACACACACACACACAAGCATATAAATATATAGCATTTTTACCTTGAATATGCTTTTCCGCAAGCAAACAGAGTGATCAAATTAAGATACTACATCTGTATCAGAAAAACACCTGCAGATGTAAAGCATTTATTATAAGACCCAGAGCTGGTGATGAAGGTTATCAAGAGAGGTTAAATCAAAGGTGATGTGTTGAAACCAGTCACAGCTCCTTCACTCACAGACAGGGGGAAAGAGAGAGGCTACGTCCCAAATTACAGTCACATTTTACATTTTAATAATAATAATAATAATATAATATGCCATTTAGCAGACGCTTTTATCCAAAGCGACTTACAGTCATGCGTGCATACATTTGTGTAAGTGTTACAAGCGCCGTGCTCTACCAGCTGAGCTACAGAGGACCACATTTTACATTTCACAGAGGACGACATTTTACATTTTAGTCATTTAGCGGACGACATTTTACATTTTAGTCATTTAGCGGACGCTCTTCCCTTTATAGTGCACTTCTTTTCACCAGAGCCCTTTGGAATTAAGCCAGAGAGAAATGTTGCAGTTGAGGTTATGAATGTATGAATGTCTTGTGACATACAAATGAGAAGTAAAAGGTTTTTAAAGAGAAATATCTGGAATATTAGCAAGAGATCAGTGCATTCAGTGTACTTAGAGGCTCTATAGACAAGTGAAAGAGATGTACTGTAAAAGTAAGAAAAATATGTCTTAAAGGGAAAATCTGCAACAACAATTGCAGATTGCCCCTTTAATGTTCATGTTGCTAACGTGAACCCCTACATATAACCCTGCTGAAAGTATTAACATTTGAATCCCTACATATAACCCTACTGAAAGTATTAAAATACATGCACTAAATCATGTCCTTTTGCACTGGCAATAAATGAGTTATGCTAGCCTTTAACTAATTCCAATAACAGATTTCATGAATTACATCATAAAAACATAATTGCATCATGAACATTTTTGTGAATGTTTCTCTTTGCAACACACAGAAAACTTTTTCTCCCTGTCATGATACAGTTACTATGTAAGATGCATATGATTGTAAAAAAAAAGTGTAATTTATTTCCATGTTATAGATTAGGGCTATAATGGACACACCAGTGTATGTACTGTACAGAGATACAGCTAGCAAATACCCTCCTGACTACAGGTCATGGACTAACCAGTTAACACCAGTTTACTACCCTTACATTGAGTTCCAAATGGCATATTATTCCCTATAATGGTACACTATGTTTGACAAGGGTTGAAAGTATTGCCCATAGAGATTATATTACATTACTAGAGGAGCTATGTTATGAAACCTCAAAGTTCCAGAATGGCAGCCATATTGATCAGGGAGAAATCCAAACAAATCTAATTGGAATGAATGGCAGTAGCGGGATAGGTGATGCATTTCCTGCTTTTACTCATGCAGGAAAATAAAAGAAAGGCATGTGATATATCAGACATTTTGCAATATAATTGCATAAAATAGTGTCATTCATACCATGGTATTGTTGAATAATTGTTTCTGATTGGCTTGAAGGGCATTCTAGAGCGTGCATTATTTCCCTATAACGCACAGTATATTTGCACGATAGAATTCAATGGCTATAGTTCATTCTTAAATGTTTTATGTCAAATTGAAAACATTATTGGCATTGTTAAATTCGATTTTCATAATGGCAAGCTAGGACTGATGGTATGGTTAGCTAAACTAGCAAGTCTGTTTGGTTACCACGGCAACTACTAATAAACTTGCTAGCTACTTCAGTGGATGTTGAATACATTTCTACCGGCAAATGAACACATTTCTAGAGGCAAATGGTTTAAATTATAGCCATGGCATAAAAGGGATAATCAACTCTTGGCTCTATGTGTTCTCTGGAAAATAATGCAACTCTGTGGAAGGTCAGTTCAACTCCACTAGCGTGTCATGGAACACGTCGTTCATTATTTTCCATAGAATGCATAGCCATAGTTGATTATCACTTACATAATTATAAATACCTTTTATACAGGTTTTATACAAATTGTCTGTATAAATAGCCTCTCGGCGTTTGTTTTCTTGTAAAGCTGTGAGTGTTACAATTACATGTACAATTTAGTCATTTAGCAGACGCTCTTATCCAGAGCAACTTACAGTTAGTGAGTCCATAAAAATTTTTCATACTGGTCCCCCGTGGGAATCGAACCCACAACCCTGGCGTTGCAAACGCCATGCTCTACCAATTGAGCTACAGGAGGCACATGATAAAATATGATAAAATATCAGTACTTGTTGCATTTACAACTTTTCTAAGTCCTATCATCAACAGATCTCAGAGCAAAGTGGATGCCTTAGGTCCCGTTCTGACACACACAGAGCAGCTAACAGAGTCTAATATCCTCTCAGATCAGAGTGGATGCCTCACATTGATCACATTCACCAGGGAAAGACCAGCCTCAGCACACATACTCAGTCTTGTTTAACTAACCTTATGGGGACAATTGATTCCCATTCCAAATCCTGATTCTAACCTTAACCCTAAACCTCCTAGAAATAGCCTTTTTCCTTGTGCGACTAACAAAATGTCCCCAGTTGGTCAAATTGTAGTTTTGTTTACTATTCTTGTGGGGACTAAAAACATGTCCCCAGTTAGTCAAATTGTAGTTTTTTTTTTTTTACTTTTCTTGTGGGGACTAGCTAAACACGCCCACCTCACCAAGGAAAAGCAGCCACAGACACCTGATTTTACTTCCTTTTCCAACGGCTGTGTCCAAAATGGCACCCAATTCCCTACTTTTAACCAGGACCCATAAGGCTCTGGTCAGAAGTAGCGCACTATGTAGGGAATACAGTGGCATTTGGGACGTAGACTTACAGAGAATAATGTGCCTTCCTCTCTGACACGGCATATTCATTTCTACACCCCCCCAAATATAACTGTGGAGACATTCAAAGGTCACTAGTTACATCACCGTCTGGGGCAGTTAGCGCGCGTGTGTGTGTGTTTGTGGGTGTGTTTTCTGTGTATGTGTGTATTTTGTGTGTGTGTGTTTTGTGTATGTGTGTGTGTTTTGTGTTTTGTGTATGTGTTTTGTGTGGGTGTCGGCATTTACATCTGCTTCATGTCTGAATGTGTTAAATAGTCAATGTTTTGAACAAACCTGGGTTCAAATACCATTTAAAATCATTTCATATACGTTATCTGGGCTTGATTGAGCTTATCTGGCACAATAAAACAAAATGGAGTGGTCACAAGAGTGCAAAACCTGTCCATCTGGCACTCCAGGCAGACTAGAGCAAACGCTCAAAGTATTTGAAGTATTTGAAATAGTATTTGAACCCAGGTCTGAATAGCAGCAATCATCAACAGAGCAACAGGAAGCAGGGAGAGGGAGAGTGTTGACGGCGTTGAATACACCATATCTTGGCAACCAGGAAAGAGTAAAGAGAAATTCAACCTTCAACATTGACATTTCTGCTCATTGCTTTGGGCACAATATACTTTTAGAAAAACATTAACTTGTTTTCTCAGAAAACTAGTCTTAATAACAACTCAATCTCAAGTCCTTAAATTGGGAGTTAGTGTCACCCTGGGAGAAGCACTACACTGTAACAACAGTTTGAATCATATATGCATGCATTCAAACTCAAGCAAGCCCCCCCACACACACACACACACACACACACACAGCCACGTGTCAGTTGTGTGTCTCTAGGTCCCCTCTACCATACTCTCCGTTGCCCTTCTCCAGTTATGATGGTCTGCAGCTGCTTCACTCTCCGTTGCCCTTCTCCAGTTATGATGGTCTGCATCTGCTTAACTCTCCGTTGCCCTTCTCCAGTTATGATGGTCTGCATCTGCTTAACTCTCCGTTGCCCTTCTCCAGTTATGATGGTCTGCATCTGCTTAACTCTCCGTTGCCCTTCTCCAGTTATGATGGTCTGCATCTGCTTAACTCTCCGTTGCCCTTCTCCAGTTATGATGGTCTGCATCTGCTTAACTCTCCGTTGCCCTTCTCCAGTTATGATGGTCTGCATCTGCTTAACTCTCCGTTGCCCTTCTCCAGTTATGATGGTCTGCATCTGCTTAACTCTCCGTTGCCCTTCTCCAGTTATGATGGTCTGCATCTGCTTAACTCTCCGTTGCCCTTCTCCAGTTATGATGGTCTGCAGCTGCTTAACATTCCGTTGCCCTTCTCCAGTTATGATGGTCTGCAGCTGCTTAACTCTCCGTTGCCCTTCTCCAGTTATGATGGTCTGCATCTGCTTAACTCTCTGTTGCCCTTCTCCAGTTATGATGGTCTGCAGCTGCAATGTCCTCCGTTGCCCTTCTCTAGTTATCAAATCAAGATTTATTTATACAACACATTTCATTTACATTTTAGTAATTTAGCAGACGCTCTTATCCAGAGCGACTTACAGTTAGTGACTGCATACATTTTGTTTTTATTTTTCATACCCCCTGTGGGAATCGAACCCACAACCCTGGCGTTGCAAATGCCATGCTCTACCAACTGAGCTACATCCCTGCCGGCCATTCCCTCCCCTACCCTGTACGACGCTTGGCCAATTGTGCGCTGCCCCATGGGTCTCCCGGTCGTGGCCGGCTACAACAGAGCCTGGATTCGATCCAGGATCTCTAGTGGCACAACTAGCACTGCAATGCAGTGCCTTAGACCACTGTGCCACTCGGGAGGCTGAAATGCAACACAATGTCCTTCACAGGAAAAAAAAATACTAACAAAAACAATTAATATAAAAACTGAAATATGTACTACACAACAAACATAAGACTGTAAAACAAAATAATAACAATAAAAACGAAATGAGTAAAAAGCACCCTAAGGAAAAGAAAAGCTAAAAAGGTGTGTTTTAAAATTTATTTTAAATATGTCCACAGTTTCGACCCCCCTCAGGTTCTCTGGCAGGCTATTCCAGAAGCTGGGGGCATAATAACTAAAGGCTTCCTCTCCATGCCTCTTGGTCCTAGGCTTTGGGATAGTTAAAAGGCCAGTGCCAGAGGACCTGAGGGACCTACTGGGTACATAACTTAAAAGCATGTCTGACATATATTGGGCTGCACAATCGTGGATTTGATTTAAAAACCAATAGAAGAATCTTCAAATTAATTATAAAACACACAGGCAGCCAACCAGTGCAGGGACCTTAAAACCGGTGTAATGTGTGCTCTCCTTCTGGTCTTGGTACCCATGCTGCAGCATTCTGTATGTTTTGCAGTTGACCAATAGCTTTATTGGGTAGACCAGACAGGAGAGCAATACAGTAGTCAAGCCTGCTTGTAATAAAAGCTTGGATGAGTCTCTCTGTATCAGCCTGAGACAGAAACGGCCGCACCTTGGCAATGTTCCTCAGGCGGTAAAAAGTTATTTTGGTCACATTCCTAATGTGTGATTCAAAATTGAGTTAAGAATCTAAAATAGCACCTAGGTTTTTTCACTGGTGTTTTATATTTTTGCCCTTGAATTAAAATGTGTGGCCAGATTCTCTCTCTGTGCTTTGGCTCCAACAATAGGTACCTTGGTCTTGTCTTGATTTAGCTGAAGGAAGCTGTGAGCCATCCAAGTATTTAAATCACTAATACATTCTAATAATCTGTCCGTGGAGCTAAAATCCTCTGGTGGCACAGAAAGGTAAAGTTGTGTAGCAGTGAAAATAAATTCTGTGCTTTGTGATAACGCTGCCAAGGGATAACATACAGTATGTAAACTGAACAGCACCGGACCCTAAATCGAACCTTGCGGAACGCTACATGTGATATGTATTTTCTCTGAGTTATGTTCACCAAGGGTGACAAAAAAACTATTGACCGGTTAAATAGGTCGTAAACCAATTTAGAACTGGACAGGAGAGGCCAACCACCTCTCCAGTGTGTCCAGAAGGACATCATGGTCAACAGTGTCGAATGCAGCACTTAAATCCAAGAGTACAAGGACAGAGAGCTGTTTGGCATCTGTGTTGGCACCTCAAATAAGCTGTTTCTGTGCTGTGGTGGATTGGAATGTTTTCAAAAATACAGTTGGAACTTAGAAAATAATTTAGATGTTTGAAAACCAATTTGCTTAAGAATGGGAGGTTGGGAGATTGGCCGAAAATTGCTAAAAGCTGAAGAATCTAGATTCCTTTTCATCAGAAGGGGTTTCACCATAGCAGTGTTTAGTGCAGTGGGGAAAGTGCCTGTGAACAGGGAGTGATTAACAATAGCTTGCACTTCTTCAGATATGCAATTAAAAACTGTTTTGAAGAAGATGGTGGGGATAGAATCGAGAAGGCAGGTAGAAGACTTAAGTTTGCGATATCACTTTCCTCAGCGTGTCTGTGTCAATCAGGGAAAATACAGCGCCTTCGGAAAGTATTCAGACCCCTTGACTTTTTCCACATTTCGTTACATTACAGCCTTATTCTAAAATAAAATAAACAACACAGTCTTTGAATGTCCTTGAGTGGCCCAGCCAGAGCCGGGATTTGAACCCGATCCAACATCTCTGGAGAGACCTGAAAATAGCTGTGCTGCAACGCTCCCCATCCAACCTGACAGAGCTTGAGAGGATCTGCAGAGAAGAATAGGAGAAACTCCCCAAATACAGGTGTGCCAAGCTTGTAGCGTCATACCCAAGAAGACTCGAGGCTAAAATCGCTGCCAACGGTGCTTCAACAAAGTACTGAGTAAAGGGTCTGAATACTTATGTAAATGTAATAAGCACTGGTGGCTGACATTTAAACAGTATAGCATGATGCTCAAAAGACCCAAAATCGCCAAATGAAATGTCCTTACAGCTGAGAGCATTAATAAAAATAGAGGCTGTCCCCCCTTTTTTCCCTTTTTTGATAGAGTATGAAAAGCTGTAGTCCGGGGGGAGGCTTCAATTAGAGCGGCACTACAGTCTGAAGACATCCATTTCAGTGAGGAACATGCAATCAACTTGGCGCTCAGTAATGAGGTCATTCACGAGAAAGCTTTTACAAGTGATTGCTCGAACATTTAAAAGTGCCACATTCAATGAGTGTGGGCCACTCTGCCCCTGGGGCATCTGCCTAGAGGTAACCAATGGAATAAAAACCAGATGATTAACGTTACAACCACGTTTTCTGACATTCTCCACTCTATCAGAATGTTATGAGATGACAGTTTGTATGAACTCACTAGAAGGCTGCAGTCGTCGGGTGAGGATGTGTCTCTCTCTGTCGTCGGGTGAGGTTGTGTGTCTCTCTGTCGTCGGGTGAGGTTGTGTCTCTCTCTGTCGTCGGGTGAGGTTGTGTCTCTCTCTCTGTCGTCGGGTGAGGTTGTGTCTCTCTCTGTCGTCGGGTGAGGTTGTGTCTCTCTCTGTCGTCGGGTGAGGTTGTGTCTCTCTCTGTCGTCGGGTGAGGTTGTGTCTCTCTCTCTGTCGTCGGGTGAGGTTGTGTCTCTCTCTCTGTCGTCGGGTGAGGTTGTGTCTCTCTCTGTCGTCGGGTGAGGTTGTGTCTCTCTCTGTCGTCTGGTGAGGTTGTGTCTCTCTCTGTTGTCGGGTGAGGTTGTGTCTCTCTCTCTGTCGTCGGGTGAGGTTGTGTCTCTCTCTGTCGTCGGGTGAGGTTGTGTCTCTCTCTGGCGGGAGGTAAGCTTGGCTTATATGGCTTATATGGTGTTGAGTAAAGCTTAAACTATGTAGTTAGATTGTAGTTAGGTATTGTAGGTAGTTAGTTATCGTATGTTATTGTAGTTATCGTAGGTTATTGTATGTAATTATTGTAGGTAAGTATTGTATTCGGCTGAGCCAGGTGAAGCACGAGGCTAGCTAACCCATTACCTGGACTAGCTAGCGGGTAGCTACTGGTAACTATTAGCAACTGTGGATAGTTGTTTCATGCTTGAGAGTACCTGTAATTACGCCAGCTGGCTTACCTACAATAATTACATACAATAATGCCTACCATTCAGCTGTCTGAAGCGTTAACGTTAGGTATTAAGTAGCTAGCTTGTTGCTACCTGGATAGCTACTAAACAATAGCTGGAACGACCTAGCGAACAGACGCGAACTGGCTGAGTTGATTCAGTGGCTAGCATTGCACTTGGCTAGCTAACAGTAGCTGCTAGGGCTAAGTTATAACCAACATTTGTGTTTTGTTTTTACATACTGGTAGCCAGAGTCGTTCAAGGGAATTCGGGACATGGGTGACTAGTTAACGTTAGCTTGGCTCTCTCTGTGTGTTCGTGCTGTGGGATGATTTTTTTTTTCTTCCTTTGGTAGAAAGCAATGGCTAGCTAGTATGCTAAATATTCTAGCTAACTAACTGGCTGAATAAGTTGACGATGGACTCGCTCAAGCTGTCGGGACTAACCCACAACGTTAGACACGGACACGAATGATCTGCTTGGCGTGTTGACACACTGGTGGTTTGTTGTGGCCGAGTATTGGTGCTAAACCGTGTTGTTGGAGGCTGGCATGCTAGTTGGCTGTGGTATCATAGGATTCGGTGCCCTGGACGGTTTTCACGGAAGAATACTGTACCACGTTAGCTAGCTGAATAAACTATGTTAGTCTATTCCTAGAAAACATTGAACCGCTGTAGTTTACAACAATTATAGTTTCTGAGGTGGAAGTTGGGAGAGTTATATTTGGGTGTTTCAGTGAAACGTAAGTGAGAGAGGCCCCGCTCTCTCGCTTTCCCAGATGTTTAGTTCATTTCATTCCGATCTCCTTTGCATTATTTTAGCCATTTTCTGTAGCCTGTCAACTATGCGTCTGTCTATCCCTGTTCTCTCCTCTCCGCACAGGCTACACAAACGCCTCACACCGCGTGGCTGCTGCCTCTCTAACCTGGGGGTCCCTGCACGCACGACCCACGTGGAGTTCCAGGTCTCCGGCAGCCTCTGGAACTGCCGTTCTGCTGCCAACAAGGCAGAGTTTATCTCAGCCTATGCTACCCTCCAGTCCCTCGACTTATTGGCGCTGATGGAAACATGGATTACCACTGAAAACACTGCTACTCCTACTGCTCTCACCTCGTCTGACCATGTGATCTCGCATACCCCGAGATCATCTGGTCAGCGGGGGTGGTGGCACAGGAATCCTCATCTCTCCCAAGTGGACATTCTCTCTTTTTCCCCTGACCCATCTGTCTATCTCCTCATTTGAATTCCATGCTGTCACAGTCACTAACCCATTCAAGCTTAACATCCTTATCATTTATCGCCCTCCAGGTTCCCTTGGAGAGTTCATCAATGAGTTTGACGCCTTGATAAGTTCCTTTCCTGAGGATGGCTCACCCCTTACAGTTCTGGGTGACTTTAACCTCCCTATGTCTACCTTTGACTCATTTCTCTCTGCCTCCTCCTTTCCACTCCTCTCCTCTTTTGACCTCACCCTCTCACCGTCCCCCCCTACTCACAAGGCAGGCAATATGCTTAACCTCATCTTTACTAGATGCTGTCCTTCTACTAATCTCACTGCAACTCCCCTCCATGTCTCCGACCACTACTTTGTATCCTTTTCTCTCTCGCTCTCCTCCAACACTACTCACTCTGCCCCTACTCAGATGGTAATGCGCCGTCGCAACCTTTGCTCTCTCTCTCCCGCTACTCTCTCCTCTTCCATCCTATCATCTCTTCCCTCTGCTCAATCCTTCTCCCTCCAATCTCCTGATTCTGCCTCCTCAACCCTCCTCTCCTCCCTTTCTGCATCCTTTGACTCTATGTCCCCTATCCTCCCGGCCGGCTCGGTACTCCCCTCCTGCTCCGTGGCTTGACGACTCATTGCGAGCTCAGAGAACAGGGCTCCGGGCAGCCGAGCGGAAATGGAGGAAAACTAGACTCCCTTCGGACCTGGCATCTTTTCACTCCCTCCTCTCTACATTTTCTTCCTCTGTTTCTGCTGCTAAATCCACTTTCTACCACTCTAAATTCCAAGCATCAGCCTCTAACCCTAGGATGCTCTCCAAACATCTGCCCCCCCCCCCCCCCTCCCTCTCTGTGGATGACTTCGTCAACCATTTTGAAAAGAAGGTTGACGACATCCAATCCTCGTTTGTTAAGTCAAATGACACTGCTGGTCCTGCTCACACTGCCCTAACCTATGCTTTGACTTCTTTCTCCCATCTCTCTCCAGATTAAATCTTGCGACTTGTGATGGCCGGCCGCCCAACAACCTGCCCGCTTGACCCTATCCCCTCCTCTCTTCTCCAGACCATTTCCGAAGACCTTCTTCCTTACCTCACCTCTCTCATCAACTCATCCTTGACCGCTGGCTATGTCCCTTCCGTCTTCAAGAGAGCGAGAGTTGCACCCCTTCTCAAAAAACCTACACTCGATCCCTCCGATGTCAACAACAACAGACCAGTATCCCTTCTTTCTTTTCTCTCCAAAACTCTTGAGCGTGCCGTCTTTAGCCAACTCTCTTGCTATCTCTCTCAGAATGACCTTCTTGATCCAAACCAGTCAGGTTTCAAGACTGGTCATTCAACTGAGACTGCTCTTCTCTGTGTCATGGAGGCTCTCCGCACTGCTAAAGCTAACTCTCTCTCCTCTGCTCTTGTCCTTCTAGACCTGTCTGCTGCCTTTGATACTGTGAACCATCAGATCCTCCTCTCCACCCTCTCCGAGTTGGGCATCTCCGGCGCGGCTCACTCTTGGATTGCGTCCAACTGACAGGTCGCTCCTACCAAGTGGCGTGGCGAGAATCTGTCTCCGCACCACGTGCTCTCACCACTGGTGTCCCCCAGGGCTCAGTTCTAGGCCCTCTCCTATTCTCGCTATACACCAAGTCACTTGGCTCTGTCATATCCTCACATGGCCTCTCCTATCATTGCAACGCAGACGACACACAACTAATATTCTCCTTTCCCCCTTCTGATAACCAGGTGGCGAATGGCATCTCTGCATGTCTGGCAGACATATCAGTGTGGATGACGGATCACCACCTCAAGCTGAACCTCGGCAAGACCGAGCTGCTCTTCCTCCCGGGGAAGGACTGCTCGTTCCATGATCTCGCCATCACGGTTGACAACTCTGTTGTGTCCTCCTCCCAGAGTGCAAAGAGCCTTGGCGTGACCCTTGACAACATCCTGTCGTTCTCCGCTAACATCAAGGCAGTGACCCGATCCTGTAGGTTCATGCTCTACAACATTCGGAGAGTACGACCCTGCCTTACACAGGATGCGGCACAGGTCCTAATCCAGGCACTTGTCATCTCCCGTCTGGATTACTGCAAGTCGCTGTTGGCTGGGCTCCCTGCCTGTGCCATTAAACCCCTACATCTCATCCAGAATGCCGCAGCCCGTCTGGTGTTCAACCTTCCCAAGTTCTCTCACGTCACCCCGCTCCTCCGCACAATCCACTGGCTTCCAGTTGAAGCTCGCATCTGCTACAAGACCATGGTGCTTGCCTACGGAGCTGTGAAGGGAACGGCAACTCCGTACCTTCAGGCTCTGATCAGTCCCTACACCCAAACGAGGGCATTGCGTTCATCCACCTCTGGCCTGCTGGACCCCTACCTCTGCGGAAGCACAGTTCCCGCTCAGCCCAGTCAAAACTGTTCGCTGCTCTGGCACCCCAATGGTGGAACAAGCTCCCTCACGACGCCAGGACATCGGAGTCACTCTCCACCTTCCGGAGACACTTGAAACCCCACCTCTTTAAGGAATACCTGGGATAGGATAAAGTAATCCTTCCACCACCACTTACCCCACCCCCCAAAATGTTTTTACATATTGTAAAGTGGTTCTCCCACTGGCTATAAGGTGAATGCACCAATTTGTAAGTCGCTCTGGATAAGAGCGTCTGCTAAATGACGTAAATGTAAATTTAAGGCGGATTTAAAGGAACAAACATTTGGTGACTCACAATAACCATAGCGCCATAGTTGATATGGTTTTCTTGTCCTCTGTTGCTTATTCTGACAGGGAGAACTGAAGCACTACCAGACCCTGTCAGTCAGTCTCTAAAACAGGTTGAGATGTTGCTATAAATAATCCTGGAACCCCAGCGGGTGAATACCGTCTCTTTTAAAAAGTGCAGTTTGCTCCCACAGCAAATCAAAAAGAGACATTCCTGTCGTTGTAAAATTTCTTCAGGTACTCGTTTAGGTCAAAAAGTTGGCTGAAACGTTTCAAACACCTTCTGTAGCACGGTAGGGGGCCAGACACAAATTATTCTCTTTCCTGTGCTAGCGAGGTTCCAACTTTTTTTTTGTAGTCCTCCCTCAGTTCCTCAGATAGCCTAAAACGAAGGTCATTAAAACCTACATGAGAGACAATGGTGTCAATATTGGAGTAGTTGGCCAGAACCGTGGACAGGAGAGAGTTGATGTCATGGATCCGGGCTCCTGGGTGACAGTGGACATTGGTCGGTCCACAGACCGTAGTCAGGCCAAACTCTCTCATCATCGAGCTGCCCATAATGATGGTGGTAGTGATGGAATCCGATGGGGAAATGACCAGCTGAACTGTGGTGGCCGTGGGGGACGGTGCCACTTGGTGGCCGTGGGGGACGATGCCACTGGGTGGCTGTGAGGGACGATGCCACTGGGTGGCCGTGGGGGACGGTGCCACTGGGTGGCCATGGGGGACGATGCCACTGGGTGGCTGCCGGCTGGTGGTATACACCCAGGATCCGTGCTGACTCCCAGGGCTTCAAGGTCCGTCTCAAGCGGGGCAAAGCTGTTTGATAGCTGGATCGGATCTTCTTGGATAAATGGGTGGCCAGACTGCCTCACCGATCTCCTACGCTTTGCGAGTGTCCAGTCTCCCATGGGCCTTTGGAGTTGAGCTTAACATCTGTCCGTTAGATTGGGACAGATCTACGCCGCCCGAATCATCGACAGCTTTGCTACAGGAGGGATTTAAAACTGAAATTCAGTTTGCCTGGGTTACAGCATGGTCAATGTACTTAGAAAGCATGTTTTCTTTTTATAGCAGCCGAGCTATCAGCCAGAGGATCTCTTCCCTAAGACGCTTGATGGTGATGCATTTAGGGTAAACAAATCCCTGTCCGTTTTCCAGTTTCACCTTATCTACATCTTGTGATTGTGTGGAAAACCTCTCACACCTGAAGCATTTGTGCCCAGCTGTGGATAAAAACACTGATGGACTAGCACTGCTAGAGTTAGCCTGCTCCATTTTAATGATGGCTAGCACTGCTAGAGTTAGCCTGCTCCATTTTCATGATGGCTAGCAGCTAACTGCTACTTAACAGGAATCCGGGACACAAACTTGTGGTCCCAGCCGTGAAGGCTGAACTCGTCGCAGAATCAGTAGCAATACAAACTTTTAATGAAAACAATTTCATAAAAACAACAAACCGAGGCAGTTCACTGTTCTGTTGTGTGATGATGTGGCCCTTCAAAGTGACGTGGCTCTAGAAAAAGTGATGGCTTTGTTATGGAAGTTTTGGGAATCACTTTCTTTTAGGTGGTTGTAGAATTTAACAGCTCTTTTCTGGATTTTGATGATTAGTGAGTATCGGCCTAATTATGCACTGCATGCATTATTTGGTGTTTTACATTGTACACAGAGGATGTTTTTGCAGATTTCTGCAAGTAGAGTCTCAATTTGGTGTTTGTCTCAGTTTGTGAATTCTTGGTTGGTGAGCGGACTCCAGACCTCACAACCATAAAAGGGCAATGGGTTCTATAACTGATTCAAGTATTTTTAGCCAGCTCCTAATTGCCATTTTGAATTTTATGTCAATTTTGATGGCATAGAAGGCCATTCTTGCCTTGTCTCTCAGATCGTTCACAGGTTTGTGGAAGTTTCCTGTGGTGCTGATGTTTAGGCCGAGGTATGTATAGTTTTTTTGTGTGCTCTAGGGCAACGGTGTCTAGATGGAATTTGTATTTGTGGTCCTGGCAACTGGACCTTTTTTGGAACACCATTCTTTTTGTCTTACTGAGATTTACTGTCAGGGCCCAGGTCTGACAGAATCTGTGCAGAAGATCTAGGTGCTGCTGTAGGCCCTCCTTGGTTGGGGACAGAAGCACCAGATCATCAGCAAACAGTAGACATTTGACTTCAGATTTTAGTAGGGTGAAGCCGGGTGCTGCAGTGCCCTTGCCAATTTGTTGATATATATTTTGAAGAGGGTGAGGCTCAAACTGCATCCCTGTCTCACCCCACAACCCTGTGGAAAGAACTGTGTTTGTTTTTTGCCAATTTTATCTGCACACTTGTTGTTTGTGTACATGCATTTTATAATCTTGTATGTTTTTCCCCCAACACCGCTTCCATCAATTTATATAGCAGACCCTCATGCCAAATTGAGTCAAAAGCATTTTTGAAATCAACAAAGCATGAGAAGACATTGCCTATGTTTTGGTTTGTTTGTTTGTCAATTAGGGTGTGCAGGGTGAATACGTGGTCTGTCGTGCGGTAATTTGGTAAAAAGCCAATTTGACATTTGCTCAGTACAATGTTTTCACTGAGGAAATGCACAAGTCTTAATGATAATGCAGAGGATTTCCCCAAGGTTGCTCTTGATGCATATTCCACGGCAGATATTGGGGTCAAATTTGTCTCCCCTTTTGTGGTTTGTGGTAATCAGTCCTTGGTTCCAAATAGTGGGGAAGATGACAGATGTTGTTTGTTTAGTTTGTTCCAATTTTCCCAGAAGTGGTTAGAGTCTATGGATTCTTCAATTACATTGAGCTGATTTCTGAGATTTCCATAGTGTATTTCTGTTTTGGTTGAGTTATTCACCATAGTGATGGCGTAGGCTCAGGTTTACTATGAATCTATGTTTTTGGTTGAATAGGTTTTTCAATATCTTTCTTAGGTTTCTGCATTCTCCATCAAACGTTGTTTTTCTTCGGTTTTCTTCTTGACATTTCTAGATTTGAAAGGGAAGCTGAAAGGTAAAAGAACTTGTGAAAAAGGGATTGGATTTGGTTGTGCCTAATTGTTTTTTGGTAGGTTTCTACACTACTTTACTTCGATCAATAGCATTTCTTAATGTTGTGCAGTTCCTTTGGCTTTGATGCCTCACGATTGAGTATTTCTCTGTTCAGGTAGACTGTGATTTTGCTGTGATCTGATAGGGGTGTTTGTGGGCTGACTGTGAACGCTCTGAGAGATCTGGGTTGAGGTCAGTGTTAAAGTAATCCACAGTACTACTGCCAAGGGATGAGCTGGACGTGTACCTACCATAGGAGTCTCCTCGATGCCTACAATGTACTATGTACCGACCAGTGGAGGCTGCTGAGGGGAGAACGGCACATAATAATGGCTGGAACACAGCAAATGGAATAGCATCAAACACATGAAAACCATGTGTTTGATGTATTTGATACCATTCAACTCATTGCACTTCAGCCAATACCACGAGCCTGTCCTCCCTAATTTAAGGTGCCACCAACCTCCTGTTGCACAGACCCAGCATGCGACAGAGCTGCAGGACTTGTGACCCATTTTTGTTGGTTGTTTTGTCATAGTTGTGTCTAGGGGGGCATATTTTGGGAGGGAATATTGTCACCTGCAGGTAGGTGTTTGTCCCCCTGTGTACTGAGAGTGTCAGGTTCTTGTGCAGTTCTGGCATTTAGGTCGCCACAAACGAGTACAGTTGATTTCCCTCTCTAGGATGGAGAAGCTGTCATCTGTTGGGGGGCTATACAGTGCATTCAGAAAGTATTCAGACCCCTTGACTTTTTCCACATTTTGTTACATTACAGCCTTATATTAAAAATGATTAAATTGTTTGTTTTCCTCATCAATCTTCACACAATTTTTGCAAATGTATTAATGATAAAAAACGGAAATATAACATTTACATAAGTATTCAGACACTTTACTCAGTACTTTGTTGAAGCACCTTCGGCAACGATTTCAGCCTTGCGTCTTCTTCAGTATGACGCTACAAGCTTGGCACACCTGTATTTGGGGAGTTTCTCCCATTCGTATCTGCAGATCCTCTCAAGCTCTGTCAGGTTGGATGGGGAGCGTTGCTGCACAGCTATTTTCAGGTCTCTCCAGAGATGTTCGATTGGTTTCAAGTCCGGCCTCTGGCTGGGCCACTCAAGGACATTCAGAGACTGGTCCCAAAGCCACTCCTGCGTTGTCTTGGCTGTGTGCTTAGGGTCGTTGTTCTGTTGGAAGGTGGGACTACCAGCTCTCTCTAACCTAGAGGGCAACCAGTTGGTCCATCTCCTCTATACCATGTTTCTTGTAGGACAACAATGTCTATATTTTCAATTTCTTTGATGAAGTCTGGGCTCCAAGTGCTGAGGTCTGTCAGTGTGATATCAGTTCTGTAATTACACAGCTCGATGGGAACACACATTTATCCATAAAGACACTACAGTTACTGCATGATCAGTGTTGTGAAAACAGAATTGCATAAGATCTCAGAGTCTCACATCATTTCTTGACGTCGTTGGACAAATGTTTATTTTCACTACCAATTCGGCACATTTGGGAAAACTCCTGGCAGACTTGAACAAAATGTTGTGTAGTGATGTAATTCTTTATTGGATCAGTCTGAAACTTTGCGCACACACTGCTGCCATCTGGTGGACAACATCTAAATTACATCTAGAATCCTACATCACTGTCTGGCCTTTCTCTTGCATTTCAAAGATGATGCAAAAACAAATATATAGAAAACGCATGTTCTTTGGTTTCTATTATCTTTTACCAGATCTAATGTGTTATATTCTCGTACATTAATTTCACGTTTCCACAACCTTTCAAATGCATATCCTTGCTTCAAGTCCTGAGCTACAGGCAGTTAGATTTGGGTATGTCATTTTAGGCGAAAATTGAAAAAAAAGGGTCAGATCCTGAAGAGGTTAATCTTGTTTACCTCAAATATGACAAAGGGCTAATCTATACACTTAATATTATCTTCACATCGAAAACGTAACGCTAGCTAAGTTGTTTTCATTGTGAATCAAGGATGTAATTGAAGACAGAATTGGAGGAAGACGTGAGAATAACAAATATACTCTAATTGTTTGAAATCAGTGCACATAGCACACGTGCAGGAAAATGTAATAGTTTATACAATGGAGCATTCAAAGACTGACATTAGTTCATTAGATCAGAATGTAATTAGAAAATTTAATCTATGGGCTTTTGTGCTCAGAGTGAATTAAGAGGAAGGGGTGGATACGGTTGAGTAATAGATCAATGAAAAAGGACGCTGTGTATACAGTTAAATAAACACCACAGAGGGACAAACAATTGAACAGAAATAATTGGAGAGCGACTGATCGTTGCCTCCATCAGAATTCCCAGCCCGTAAGGAGTAGAGGACATGGGGACTGACTGAGGGAAAGCCGAGCATAGGTTTTGGAGGTCAAAGACAGAGGCGCAGCCGGGCACAGGTGTGGAGGTCATGAACAGAGGCGCAGCCGGGCAGAAGGGAGGAAGTCACAGACTGAGGCCCAGCTGGTGGTGGAGTAGCCCGTACAGGAGCGGAGGACTGATGCGGGTAGAGGTGTGGCCTGGATGATGGATGGTGGGGTGGGACCTCCAGGTACTCCTTGAGGGTCATCTGATTTGCAGCATGTTTATTTTTTTTGCATCACTCTTCGTCAATGCCACCAAATAACCAGCATACTACATAGCATTTTCAACCACCCACTTGAAGGTCTGCTTCCTGTAAAGGCTAAACTGCATCTCGTTGACCCATTTAGTGTGCCTTGTTGCTGGGTTACCACCTCGGAGCAGTACAGCCCTCCTGGCTGAATTTATCTGGAGACATAGCCCTGGTGTACCGTACTCTCTTTTAGAACTGTGTCAACTGAAATGGCAAGCATCCTTACTGTCTAAATCGAATGAAATGTAATTTAATTTAATTTTAATTGTATTAGTTATATACTAAGGATACAGTGGGGTGTAAGTGCAATGAATTGCTTACTTGCAAGCTACCTCTCAACATAGCCCCCCCCCCCCCACCCTTCTGTCTTGGCGGTATGATATTTGTGCGTCTAACTTACTCATTAATCATTATTCACTATTCATTCAGGACTATCCATAATCATGGTAGCATCCACATTCATTTAAAAGTGTTTAGAAACATAAAAATTATTATTTACCATATGTGACTCCAAAATACATTATTTACCATTCATTTATATTGGGCACAAAATTATCTGAAACACAAATTATTTTTTAAACCGCAAATGCATTCAACTAGTTTGTAGAGTGTGATGTAATCATTGCATGCTAGGAATATGGGACCAAATACTAAACTTTTATAAACTACTTTAATACATATAAGTGAATTTGTCCCAATACTTTTGGTCCCCTAAAATGGGGGGACTATGTACATAAAGTACTGTAATTACTAAACGGTTCACCCAATATGGATAAAAAAATACCCTCAAATTAAAGCTGACAGTCTGCACTTCAACTTCATAGTCATTGTATCATTTCAAATCCAGCACAGAGTCAAAATAACAACAACGATGGTCACTATCCCAATACTTTTGGAGCTCACTGTATATTTAGTTTGTATTCCAACTCTTTGCTTCTCCTGAGATAGCCGTTGATCATGACGCTCAATTCCATTACATTACACATAAGAGTCATTGGACGAAGGCGTCTTCTGTACGGGGGAGATTTGTCAAAAGCCCCGACGCTCTGTCTGAACATTAACACGCATCGCTTGCGGTTAAAACAGTGTACAGTAAGTCTGTATTTAGCATTTGTGAGGGATTTATTTTTCTATAACTGTCAAATTGTGTATGGTTCACACTGCAGCTCTTTGCCCAACCTTGAGAGAGGCCTCTTTAAGGACTGAAGGACGCAAGGGACAACTCAATTTTCTTCTGACTTCTTTTATTTAATTCCAGTTCGTTAGTTAGTTAGTTAGTCAGTTAGTTAGTTAGTTAGTTAGGTTGATAACCTTTAAAGGCAAAACACAAAAAGAAATATACATTACTTCAAGTATTGTCATTTCAAATTAAATATATAATCTCAATGTAGTCATATTATCTAAATTAAACTATTTATACTAAATTAGACAATTGGTCTCAATTCTCAACACAAATAAACACCTAACTGGCAACATTTTTACACAACAATGTCCATGTGCCTACCGGTTGAGTCTCCAGAATCCTAATTGTATTTTTTTATATTTTTTTATTTAACCTTTATTTAACCAGGTAAGCCAGTTGAGAACAAGTTCTCATTTACAACTGCGACCTGGCCAAGATAAAGCAAAGCAGTGCGATAAAAACAACAACACAGAGTTACATATGGGGTAAAAAAAACATAAGGTCATAAAATACAACAGAAAAAATAAATATACAGTGTGTGCAAATGTAGCAAGTTATGGAGGTAAGGCAATATATAGGCTATAGTGCAAAATAATTACAGTTAGTATTAACACTGGAATGCTAGATGTGCAAGAGATTATGTGCAAATAGAGATACTGGGGTGCAAAAGAGCAAAATAAATAACAATATAGGGATGAGGTAGTTGGGTGGGCTAATTTCAGAAAGGCTGTGTACATGTGCAGTGATCGGTAAGGTGCTCTGACAACTGATGCTTAAAGTTAGTGAGGGAGATAAGAGTCTCCAGCTTCAGAGATTTTTGCAATTCGTTCCAGTCATTGGCAGCAGAGAACTGGAAGGAATGGCGGCCAAAGGAGGTGTTGGCTTTGGGAATGACCAGTGAGATATAACTGCTGGAGCGCAGACTACGGGTGGGTGCTGCTATGGTGACCAATGAGCTAAGATAAGGCGGGGATTTGCCTAGCAGTGATTTATAGATGGCCTGGAGCCAGTGGGTTTGACGACGAACATGTAGTGAGGACCAGCCAACAAGAGCGTACAGGTCACAGTGGTGGGTAGTGTATGGGGCTTTGGAGACAAAACGGATGGCACTGTGATAGACTACATCCAATTCGCTGAGTAGAGTGTTGGAGGCTATTTTGTAAATGACATCGCCGAAGTCAAGGATCGGTAGGATAGTCAGTTTTACGAGGGCATGTTTGGCAGCATGAGTGAAGGAGGCTTTGTTGCGAAATAGGAAGCCGATTCTAGATTTAACTTTGGATTGGAGATTCTTAATGTGAGTCTGGAAGGAGAGTTTACAGTCTAACCAGACACTAGGTATTTGTAGTTGTCCACATACTCTAGGTCAGACCCGTCGAGAGTGGTGATTCTAGTCGGGTGGGCGGGTGCCAGCAGCGTTTGATTGAAGAGCATGCATTTAGTTTTACTAGTGTTTAAGAGCAGTTGGAGGCTACTGAAGGAGTGTTGTAAGGCATTGAAGCTCGTTTGGAGGTTTGTTAACACAGTGTCCAATGAAGGGCCAGATGTATACAAAATGGTGTCGTCTGCGTAGAGGTGGATCTGAGAGTCACCAGCAGCAAGAGCGACATCATTGATATACACCGAGAAAAGAGTCGGCCCAAGAATTGGACCCTGTGGCACCCCCATAGAGACTGCCATAGGTCCAGACAACAGGCCCTCCGATTTCACACATTGAACTCTATCTGAGAAGTAGTTGGTGAACCAGGCGAGGCAGTCATTTGAGAAACCAAGGCTATTTAGTCTGCCAATAAGAATGCGGTGGTTGACAGAGTCGAAAGCCTTGGCCAGGTCGATGAAGACGGCTGAAATGAGCTGAATGTGTATGAATGAGAGTCTCCTCTTCCATGAAGGAATTCCAGTTAAATGCTTTTTCACCAAACATTTAACCACCTGCTATCACAAAGGTGCACCAGTATATATATGTTCCCCAGGGAAACACAAGCTAATGATGGATTCCACAATGCATACACTTTTTCACCCCCTGCTGGTGTTTTATCTTTGAAATAAGTTGAAAATGTGAATGCCTTGAATATGAATACCTGTCTTTTGACGCAACAATAACCGTACCGCAATTGAGAATCGATTCACGTTTAGATGGAGTAGTTGGGCTGTTTTGGCTTCCAGAGCCAATTCACCTCTAAACAGAAAATGTAAGGCCCTTGGACTATAAGGAATAACATTAGGCTCCTTTAGTCCATTATTGGACTACCTCTCAACATAGAAATATCTAAATATGAAAAAATCTAAGTAACAACAATAACGTAATGAGGCAAGTGGTAAACAGATATTAACAGTTATAAAAGTAGGAGTAAAACTAGCAGTGACGGTATGTACTATGAAATGTGCTATGTCAACAAGTAGATAAAGTGAGCGCTACAAATAAATAGTACAAAATAATAGCAGCAGTTATGGGAGTGAGTGAGTGAGTGAGTGAGTGAGTGAGTGAGTGAGTGAGCGTGCCTGTGCCTGTGCTTTTGTGGAGCGATAGGCAACGATGTTTTGTGGGTGACAAGATGTCGATGTGCTCAGTCGGTCCCTGACTCGAGCCCAGGTTGGGGCGGGGAAAGGGCCGAAAGCAGTACTGTTACAGCGAGTCAGTGGAAATAAGACTGTTGAAAAGCTGTCCACCTGCACCTTAAGAGACTATCTCCACTGACTCTCCGTAACAGGAGAGCTTTCGTCCCTTTCCGGTGGTGGATGCTCCGTTACAGTCTGCCAGACGGAAGCGGAGAGAACAGGCCGTGGCTGAAGTCCTTGGTGAACTTCCAGGGAACAGCGCAGCTGCCTTTACAGGCTGTGATGTAGCCAGACAGGAGAAGCTGGTATCTGTAAAAGCAGGTATCTGTAGAAGCTGGTATCTGTAAAAGCAGGTATCTGTAGAAGCTGGTATCTGTAAAAGCAGGTATCTGTAGAAGCTGGTATCTGTAAAAGCAGGTCATCTGTAGAAGCTGGTATCTTTCAGGACAAGTTCCCCTAGTTTCACACTTTATGATTTCAGTATGGAAATATTGGGGCTGAAAACCTATTTTGATGATGACGTGACTAACTATTTTGACAACCTGTCAAAACACACAGCTAGCTACTGTTACTTTAAGTACTGTAGCTAGCTGGCTAACGTGATGTAGCCTAATGCACTGATCTTACCTGCTAGTGCCAGATATTCTAATCGAAAACAGCAGACAACAAAACTTCTGATTTCAGAAAAATATCATGTAGGCCGCGAAAGTCTTCAACTTTACTGTTGAATGAAATGTTCATGATAGAGACGGAGGAGAGACTCTCCTCTTCTAGTTCCGGACAATTCTATAGCTCTGTTCTCATTGGTCAATTGCTGGTTACTTCTTGGTTGCACTGGCGTCTTGGAAAGTTGGCAATTGCAATTCTTGGTTACAGGCAGCGATATGTTTGGTAGTCGCAACCAGAAATTTCCTCAACTCACCGTTGTCAGGGGACACCATAGACTGTGGGTTCAATCCCAGCTCTGGGCACTTGTTTTGTGTTATGTATTTTTTGCCCCTAGTGGACGGTTTTGATGACATCTCTCGAAATCCTGGGGACCTGCAAACACACAAATTTGTTTACATCCCTGTTAGTGAGCGTTTGTCCTTTGCCAAGATAATCCATCCACCTGACAGGTGTGGCACATTAAACAGCATGATCATTACATAGTCCACCTTGTGCTGGGGACAATACAAAGCCACTCTAAAATGTGCACACAACACAATGCCACAGATGTCTCAAGTTTTGAGGGAGCGTGGAATTGGCATGCTGACTTCAGGAATGTCCACCAGAGCTGTTGCCAGAGAATTGAATGTTAATTTCTCTACCATAAGACACCTCCAACGTTCTTTTAGAGAATTTGGCAGTACGTCCAACCGCGCAGACCACGTGTAACCAAACCGTCCCAGGACCTCCACATCCGGCTTCTTCACCTGCGGGATCGTCTGAGACCAGCCACCCGGACAGCTGATGAAACTGAGGGGTATTTCTGTCTGTAGTAAATCCAGTTTGTGTGGAAAAACTCATTCTGATTGGCTTGGCCAGGCTCTGAAGTGGGTGGGCCTATGCCCTCCCAGGCCCATCCATGGCTGCGCCCCTGCCCCTGCCCAGTCATGTGAAATCCATTGATTAGGACCTAATTTATTTATTTCAATTGACTGATTTCCTTATATGAACTGTAATTCAGTAAACATTTTGAAATTGTTGCATGTTGCGTTGATATTTTTGTTCAGTATAGTACTGATTTGATATAGCACTGATATGATATAGTACTGATACTATAGTCCTGATACTATCGTACTGACATGATATAGTACTGGTGTGACATAGTACTGATATGATATAGTACTGATACTATAGTCCTGATACTATCATACTTATATGATATAGTACTGATATGACATATTACTGATATGATATAGTACTGATATGATATAGTACTGATACTATAGAACATATATGATATAGTACTGATATCATTTAGTACTGATATGATGTATTACTGATGCTATAGTACTGATGTGATATAGTACTGATATTATATAGTACTGATATGATATAGTACTGATATGATATATTACTGATGCTATAGTACTGATGTGATATAGTACTGATATGATATATTACTGATATGATATAGTACTGATATGATATATTGCTGATACTATATTACTGATGTGATATAGTACTGATACCATAATACTAATATGATATAGTACTGAGATGAGTGAGTGAGTGATTGAGTGAGTGAGTGAGTGAGTGAGTGAGTGAGTGAGTGAGTGAGTGAGTGAGTGAGTGAGTGAGTGAGTGAGTGAGTGAGTGAGTGAGTGAGTGAGTGAGTGAGTGAGTGAGTGAGTGAGTGAGTGAGCGTGCCTGTGCCTGTGCTTTTGTGGAGCGATAGGCAACGATGTTTTGTGGGTGACAAGATGTCGATGTGCTCAGTCGGTCCCTGACTCGAGCCCAGGTTGGGGCGGGGAAAGGGCCGAAAGCAGTACTGTTACAGCGAGTCAGTGGAAATAAGACTGTTGAAAAGCTGTCCACCTGCACCTTAAGAGACTATCTCCACTGACTCTCCGTAACAGGAGAGCTTTCGTCCCTTTCCGGTGGTGGATGCTCCGTTACAGTCTGCCAGACGGAAGCGGAGAGAACAGGCCGTGGCTGAAGTCCTTGGTGAACTTCCAGGGAACAGCGCAGCTGCCTTTACAGGCTGTGATGTAGCCAGACAGGAGAAGCTGGTATCTGTAAAAGCAGGTATCTGTAAAAGCAGGTATCTTTAGAAGCTGGTATCTGTAAAAGCAGGTATCTGTAGAAGCTGGTATCTGTAAATGCAGGTATCTGTAAAAGCTGGTATCTGTAAAAGCAGGTATCTGTAGAAGCTGGTATCTTTCAGGACAAGTTTCCCAAGTTTCACACTTTTTGATTTCAGTATGGAAATATTGGGGCTGAAAACCTATTTTGATGATGACGTGACTAACTATTTTGACAACCTGTCAAAACACACAGCTAGCTACTGTTACTTTAAGTACTGTAGCTAGCTGGCTAACGTGATGTAGCCTAATGCACTGATCTTACCTGCTAGTGCCAGATATTCTAATCGAAAACAGCAGACAACAAAACTTCTGATTTCAGAAAAATATCATGTAAGCCGCGAAAGTCTTCAACTTTACTGTTGAATGAAATGTTCATGATAGAGACGGAGGAGAGACTCTCCTCTTCTAGTTCCGGACAATTCTATAGCTCTGTTCTCATTGGTCAATTGCTGGTTACTTCTTGGTTGCACTGGCGTCTTGGATTGGTTGGCAATTGCAATTCTTGGTTACAGGCAGCGATATGTTTGGTAGTCGCAACCAGAAATTTCCTCAACTCACCGTTGTCAGGGGACACCATAGACTGTGGGTTCAATCCCAGCTCTGGGCACTTGTTTTGTGTTATGTATTTTTTGCCCCTAGTGGACGGTTTTGACGACATCTCTCGAAATCCTGGGGACCTGCAAACACACAAATTTGTTTACATCCCTGTTAGTGAGCGTTTGTCCTTTGCCAAGATAATCCATCCACCTGACAGGTGTGGCACATTAAACAGCATGATCATTACATAGTCCACCTTGTGCTGGGGACAATACAAAGCCACTCTAAAATGTGCACACAACACAATGCCACAGATGTCTCAAGTTTTGAGGGAGCGTGGAATTGGCATGCTGACTTCAGGAATGTCCACCAGAGCTGTTGCCAGAGAATTGAATGTTAATTTCTCTACCATAAGACACCTCCAACGTTCTTTTAGAGAATTTGGCAGTACGTCCAACCGCGCAGACCACGTGTAACCAAACCGTCCCAGGACCTCCACATCCGGCTTCTTCACCTGCGGGATCGTCTGAGACCAGCCACCCGGACAGCTGATGAAACTGAGGGGTATTTCTGTCTGTAGTAAATCCAGTTTGTGTGGAAAAACTCATTCTGATTGGCTTGGCCAGGCTCTGAAGTGGGTGGGCCTATGCCCTCCCAGGCCCATCCATGGCTGCGCCCCTGCCCCTGCCCAGTCATGTGAAATCCATTGATTAGGACCTAATTTATTTATTTCAATTGACTGATTTCCTTATATGAACTGTAATTCAGTAAACATTTTGAAATTGTTGCATGTTGCGTTGATATTTTTGTTCAGTATAGTACTGATTTGATATAGCACTGATATGATATAGTACTGATACTATAGTCCTGATACTATCGTACTGACATGATATAGTACTGGTGTGACATAGTACTGATATGATATAGTACTGATACTATAGTCCTGATACTATCATACTTATATGATATAGTACTGATATGACATATTACTGATATGATATAGTACTGATATGATATAGTACTGATACTATAGAACATATATGATATAGTACTGATATCATTTAGTACTGATATGATGTATTACTGATGCTATAGTACTGATGTGATATAGTACTGATATTATATAGTACTGATATGATATAGTACTGATATGATATATTACTGATGCTATAGTACTGATGTGATATAGTACTGATATGATATATTACTGATATGATATAGTACTGATATGATATATTGCTGATACTATATTACTGATGTGATATAGTACTGATACCATAATACTAATATGATATAGTACTGAGATGAGTGAGTGAGTGATTGAGTGAGTGAGTGAGTGAGTGAGTGAGTGAGTGAGTGAGTGAGTGAGTGAGTGAGCGTGCCTGTGCCTGTGCTTTTGTGGAGCGATAGGCAACGATGTTTTGTGGGTGACAAGATGTCGATGTGCTCAGTCGGTCCCTGACTCGAGCCCAGGTTGGGGCGGGGAAAGCGCCGAAAGCAGTACTGTTACAGCGAGTCAGTGGAAATAAGACTGTTGAAAAGCTGTCCACCTGCACCTTAAGAGACTATCTCCACTGACTCTCCGTAACAGGAGAGCTTTCGTCCCTTTCCGGTGGTGGATGCTCCGTTACAGTCTGCCAGACGGAAGCGGAGAGAACAGGCCGTGGCTGAAGTCCTTGGTGAACTTCCAGGGAACAGCGCAGCTGCCTTTACAGTCTGTGATGTAGCCAGACAGGAGAAGCTGGTATCTGTAAAAGCAGGTATCTGTAGAAGCTGGTATCTGTAAAAGCAGGTATCTGTAGAAGCTGGTATCTGTAAAAGCAGGTCATCTGTAGAAGCTGGTATCTTTCAGGACAAGTTCCCCTAGTTTCACACTTTATGATTTCAGTATGGAAATATTGGGGCTGAAAACCTATTTTGATGATGACGTGACTAACTATTTTGACAACCTGTCAAAACACACAGCTAGCTACTGTTACTTTAAGTACTGTAGCTAGCTGGCTAACGTGATGTAGCCTAATGCACTGATCTTACCTGCTAGTGCCAGATATTCTAATCGAAAACAGCAGACAACAAAACTTCTGATTTCAGAAAAATATCATGTAGGCCGCGAAAGTCTTCAACTTTACTGTTGAATGAAATGTTCATGATAGGGACGGAGGAGAGACGCTCCTCTTCTAGTTCCGGACAATTCTATAGCTCTGTTCTCATTGGTCAATTGCTGGTTACTTCTTGGTTGCACTGGCGTCTTGGATTGGTTGGCAATTGCAATTCTTGGTTACAGGCAGCGATATGATTGGTGGTCGCAACCAGACATTTCCTCAACTCACCGTTGTCAGGGGACACCATAGACTGTGGGTTCAATCCCAGCTCTGGGCACTTGTTTTGTGTTATGTATTTTTTGCCCCTAGTGGACGGTTTTGACGGCAACTCTCGAAATCCTGGGGTCCTGCAAACACGTCAAATTTTGACTTCAATCTGGAGTGATCCAGAACACTTCTTTATCTTGTAGTGACAGGCCATGCTATGGCTATGAACAAGATTAAAACACTGATATGATATTTACTTAACAAAATTATAAACACAACATGTAAATGGTTGGTCCCATGTTTCATGAGCTGAAAAAAAGATCCCAGAAATATTTAATATGCACAAAAAGCTTTTTTCTATCATTTGGTGCACAAATTTGTTTACATCCCTGTTAATGAGCGTTTGTCCTTTGCCAAGATAATCCATCCACCTGACAGGTGTGGCACATTAAACAGCATGATCATTACATAGTCCACCTTGTGCTGGGGACAATACAAAGCCACTCTAAAATGTGCACACAACATAATGCCACAGATGTCTCAAGTTTTGAGGGAGCGTGGAATTGGCATGCTGACTTCAGGAATGTCCACCAGAGCTGTTGCCAGAGAATTGAATGTTAATTTCTCTACCATAAGACACCTCCAACGTTCTTTTAGAGAATTTGGCAGTACGTCCAACCGCGCAGACCACGTGTAACCAAACCGTCCCAGGACCTCCACATCCGGCTTCTTCACCTGCGGGATCGTCTGAGACCAGCCACCCGGACAGCTGATGAAACTGAGGGGTATTTCTGTCTGTAGTAAATCCCGTTTGTGTGGAAAAACTCATTCTGATTGGCTTGGCATGGCTCTGAAGTGGGTGGGCCTATGCCCTCCCAGGCCCATCCATGGCTGCGCCCCTGCCCCTGCCCAGTCATGTGAAATCCATTGATTAGGACCTAATTTATTTATTTCAATTGACTGATTTCCTTATATGAACTGTAATTCAGTAAACATTTTGAAATTGTTGCATGTTGCGTTGATATTTTTGTTCAGTATAGTACTGATTTGATATAGCACTGATATGATATAGTACTGATACTATAGTCCTGATACTATCGTACTGGTATGATACAGTACTGGTATGACATAGTACTGATATGATATAGTACTGATACTATAGTCCTGATACTATCGTACTGATATGATATAGTACTGATATGACATAGTACTGATATGATATAGTACTGATATGATATAGTACTGATACTATAGAACATATATGATATAGTACTGATATCATTTAGTACTGATATGATGTATTACTGATGCTATAGTACTGATGTGATATAGTACTGATATGATATAGTACTGACATGATATGGTACTAATATGATATATTACTGATGCTATAGTACTGATGTGATATATTACTGATATGATATAGTACTGATATGATATAGTACTGATATGATATATTACTGATGCTATAGTACTGATGAGATATAGTACTGATATGATATAGTACTGATATGATATAGTACTGATATTATATATTGCTGATACTATATTACTGATGTGATATAGTACTGATACTGTAATACTAATATGATATAGTACTGATATGATATAGTACTGATACTATAGTACTGATATGATATAGTACTGATATGAAATAGTGCTGATATGATATAGTGAAAATACTATAGTACTGATATTATATAGTACTGATACTATAGTACTGATATGATATAGTACTGATACGATAGTAGTGAAATTATATATTACTGATATGATATAGTGCTGATACTATAGTACTGATATGATATAAAACTGATATGATACAGTGCTGATACTATAGTACTGATATATTATAGTACTGATACTATAGTTCTGATATGATATAGTACTGATATGATATAGTGCTGATACCATAGTACTGATATGATATAGTACCAATACTATATAACTGTTATGATATAGTACTGATACTATAGCACTGATATGATATAGTACTGATACTATACTACTGGTATGATATAGTACTGATATTATAGTACTGATATTATGTAGTACTGATACTATAGTACTGATATGATATAGTATGCCCTCTCAGTGTTATTAGTGGCCTACGGTATGCAAACAGTACAACTTGAGAGGCGGTACATATTGGGTCTCATTCGTCCCATGAGTCACCCTGATCTCTGCCCATGGGAGAAGTCTGTTTATGTGTGTGTGTACATTGCGTGTGTGTACTTTGCGTGTGTGTTCTTTGTGTGTGTGTGTGTGTACTTTGTGTGTGTGTATGTGTGTGTGTGTGTGTATGTGTGTGTGTGTGTGTGTGCGTGTGTGTTCTTGTGTGCGTGAGATTGTGTGTGTATGTGTATATGCATAGTGTGTAGCATCGTGCCTACATCTCTGTGTGTGTGTAGCTGGATGGTGAAGGCTTTCTGCCAGCCGTATCACACCATTATTTCAGCCGGATGAATGGTGTCACGATCGTCATACATAGAGGAGGACCAAGGCGCAGCGTTGAAGGTGAACATATCTTTTATTTACTGATCACACGATCAAAATAATAAACGATAACGTGACGTCTACAGTTTCACACAAACCGAAATGAACAAGAAACCACAAACACAACGTGAAAGACAGATAGTTAAATATGGCTCCCAATCAGAGACAACGAGCCAACAGCTGACACTCGTTACCTCTGATTGGGAGTCACTCAAACAAAGAAATACAATAACCTAGACCCACAACAAAACATAGAAACTAACACCCTGGCTCAACATACGAGAGTCCCCCGAGCCAGGGCGTGACAGTACCCCCCCCTAAAGGCGCGAACTCCGACCGCGCCAACGAAACACAACAGGGGAGGGACTGGGTGGGCACTCCGCCTAGGCGGCGGATCCGGCTCCAGTGGAACAGGCACGTGCCGTGCCGGACCGACGACGCACACCACTGGCTTGGTGTGGGGAACAGGCACGGGCCGTGCTGCACTGACGACGCACACCACTGGCTTGGTGTGGGGAGCAGGAGCGGGCCGGACAGGGCTGACGAAACGCCCCACAGACTTGGTGCTGGGAGCAGGAATGGGCCGGACCGGGCTGGCGACGCGCACCACAGACCTGGTGCGGAGAGCAGGAACGGGCAGAGCTGGGCTGACGAGACGCACCACAGACTTGACGCGGGGAGCAGGAATGGGCCGGACCGGGCTGGCGACGCGCACCACCGACCTGGCGCGGAGAGCAGGAACGGGCAGAGCCGGGCTGACGAGACGCACCACAGGCTTGATGCGGAGAGCAGGAATGGGCCGGACTGGGCTGGCGACGCGCACCACAGACCTGGTGCGGGGAGCAGGAACGGGCAGAGCCGGGCTGACGAGACGCACCACAGGCTTGATGCGGGGAGCAGGAATGGGCCGGACTGGGCTGGCGACGCGCACCACAGACCTGGTGCGGGGAGCAGGAACGGGCAGAGCCGGGCTGACGAGACGCACCACAGACTTGATGCGGGGAGCAGGCATGGGCCGGACTGGGCTGGCGACGCGCACCGCAGGTTCGGTGCGGGGAGCAGGAATAGACCGGACCGTACTGGGGACACACACCACTGGCTCTACACCGGGATCTGGAACGGGCCGGACCGGACTGGCAACACACGCCAGTACCTCTCGCCGTGCCTCTACTTCCTCCATCCCCTCTTCGACCAGTGGCCCCCGTAACCCGGCGGCCTTCTCCGGCAACCCACTGGGCCGCTCTATCGCGGCCTCCTGCTGGTCCGACGTCGTGAGCCCCCCCCTAAAAATTTTCGGGGCGTCTCTCCTACCCGTGGACCAGGTCTCCATATCCCTCGCCAGCCTCTCGCCCTTCTGCCATAATGTCAAGCCCTTGTCTTCCTCCCTCAGCTTGACCCAGTCCAGGAGGCGAAGGAGATCTGTGAGGGATCTCCCTGGCGATGGCTCCTGGACACGCTGCTTGGTCCCATCTTGGTGGTTTCTTCTGTCACGATCGTCATACATAGAGGAGGACCAAGGCGCAGCGTTGAAGGTGAACATATCTTTTATTTACTGATCACACGATCAAAATAATAAACGATAACGTGACGTCTACAGTTTCACACAAACCGAAATGAACAAGAAACCACAAACACAACGTGAAAGACAGATAGTTAAATATGGCTCCCAATCAGAGACAACGAGCCAACAGCTGACACTCGTTACCTCTGATTGGGAGTCACTCAAACAAAGAAATACAATAACCTAGACCCACAACAAAACATAGAAACTAACACCCTGGCTCAACATACGAGAGTCCCCCGAGCCAGGGCGTGACAAATGGGCTCGGCCATAGTGATGGGATGCGTGGGGAAAGGGGATAGCTCTATAACTAAGGGATAGCTCCAGAACTAGGGGATAGCTCTATAACGAGGGGATAGCTCCAGAACTAGGGGATAGCTCTATAACTAAGGGATAGCTCTATAACTAGGGGATAGCTCCAGAACTAGGGGATAGCTCTATAACTAGGGGATAGTTATATAACTAGGGGATAGCTCTATAACTAGGGGATAGTTATATAACTAGGGGATAGCTCTATAACTAGGGGATAGATCTATAACTAGGGGATAGCTCTATAACTAGGGAATAGCTCTATAACTAGGGGATAGTTATATAACTAGGGGATAGCTCTATAACTAGGGGATAGTTATATAACTAGGGGATAGCTCTATAACTAGGGGATAGCTCTACAACTAGAGGATAGCTCCAGAACTAGGGGATAGCTCTATAACTAGGGGATAGCTCCAGAACTAGGGGATAGCTCTATAACTAGGGGATAGCTCTATAACTAGGGGATAGCTCTTTAACTAGGGGATAGCTCTATAACTAGGGGATAGTTATATAATTAGGGGATATATATATAACTAGGGGATAGTTATATAACTAGGGGATAGCTCTTTAACTAGGGGATAGCTCTATAACTAGGGGATAGTTATATAATTAGGGGATATATATATAACTAGGGGATAGCTCTATAACTAGGGGATAGTTATATAACTAGGGGATAGCTCTATAACTAGGGGATATATCTATAACTAGGGGATAGCTCCAGAACTAGGGGATAGCTCTATAACTAGGGGATAGCTCTATAACTAGGGGATAGCTCTTTAACTAGGGGATAGCTCTATAACTAGGGGATAGTTATATAATTAGGGGATATATATATAACTAGGGGATAGTTATATAACTAGGGGATAGATCCAGAACTAGGGGATAGCTCTATAACTAGGGGATAGCTGTATAACTAGGGGATAGCTCCAGAACTAGGGGATAGCTCTATAACTAGGGGATAGCTCTATAACTAGGGGATAGTTATATAACTAGGGGATAGCTCTATAACTAGGGGATAGCTCTATAACTAGGGGATATCTCTATAACTAGGGGATAGTTATATAACTAGGGGATAGCTCTATAACTAAGGGATAGCTCCAGAACTAGGGGATAGCTCCAGAATTAGGGGATAGCTCTATAACTAGGGGATAGCTCTATAACTAGGGGATAGTTATATAACTAGGGGATAGCTCCAGAACTAGGGGATAGCTCTATAACTAGGGGATAGCTCCAGAACTAGGGGATAGCTCCAGAACTAGGGGATAGCTCTATAACTAGGGGTAGTTATATAACTAGGGGATAGCTCTACAACTAGGGGATAGTTATTTAACTAGGGGATAGCTCCAGAACTAGGGGATAGCTCCAGAACTAGGGGATAGCTCTATAACTAGGGGATAGTTATATAACTAGGGGATAGCTCTATAACTAGGGGATAGCTCTATAACTAGGGGATAGTTATATAACTAGGGGATAGCTCTATAACTAGGGGATAGTTATAAAACTAGGGGATAGCTCCAGAACTAGGGGATAGCTCTAGAACAGGCCTGGGCAAAGGCCGGCCCGGGGGCTGTATACGGCCCGCGACCTGATTCAATACGGCCCACGGAATCATGCTCACATAAAGAATTTGCGATGGTAACGTTTTCGAAAAATGTATCTGTTATTCAAATTTAAAGTCCAATGAATTTTCACCTTTGTGTAATGATTTAACTCCCACCGCTTGTGGTTATTTTGAAGGTTACGCATAAATAACAACTGCGCGAGGACAAACAGTGACTGCCAGTCTGACACACACTGTCACACCCTGGCTCTGGGACTCATTATGTTGAGCCAGGGTGTGTGCATTCTATGTGTTCATTTTCTATGTTGGGTGTTCTAGGTTGTCTATGTCTATGTTTGTATTGAGTGACTCCCAATCGGAGGTAACGAGTGTCAGCTGTCGGCTCGTTATCTCTGATTGGGAGCCATAGTTAAACTGTGTGTTTTCACCTTGGGGTTGTGGGTTTTTGTTCCGTGTTCGGTTAGTGTAACCGTTTTGGACTTCACGAGTCGTGTTTGGATTACTTTAACGTAATAAAGTCATGTTTGTTTCACACGCTGCGCCTTGGTCTACTCACTCCTACGACGATCGTGACAGAAAAACCCACCACAAAAGGACCAAGCAGCGTGTCCAGGAGCAAGGAGATTGGACATGGGAGGAAGCGCCGGGTAAGGAGATCGAGAGGCTGGCGATGGCCCAGGTGGGCAAATCGTGGTCCTGGGAGGACATGCTCGGGGGCAAGGGACCTTGGGGGAGGATCAAGGCCCTGGCGAGAGAGGAGCAACGGCGTCAGCAGGGCCATCGTCGGAAGGACGAGAGGCAACCCCAAGAAATTTTTAGGGGGGGGCACACGGCATGGACGACGGAGGCAAAGATGGGGCGAATCCAGGAGGCCACCAGGCCAGGGGTACACCGCCCTGTACGTCCTGTGCGGATGCCTCACACAGAGTGTGTGAGGGTAGGCATTCAGCCAGGACGGGTGGTGGCCGCTGTTCACTCCAGGCCTCCTATCCGTCTCCACAGCCCGGTCCGGCCTGTTCCTGCCACCCGCACCAAGTCTACGGTGTGCGTCGACAGCCCAGTCCGGCCCGTTCCTGCTCCCCGCACCAAGTCTACGGTGTGCGTCGACAGCCCAGTCCGGCCCGTTCCTGCTCCCCGCACCAAGTCTACGGTGTGCGTCGACAGCCCTGCCCGACCTGTTCCTGCTCCACGCACCAAGGCTACGGTGTGCGTCGACAGCCCTGCCCGGCCTGTTCCTGCTCTACGCACCAAGTCTACGGTGTGCGTCGACAGCCCTGCCCGGCCTGTTCCTGCTCTACGCACCAAGTCTACGGTGTGCGTCGACAGCCCTGCCCGGCCTGTTCCTGCTCTACGCACCAAGTCTACGGTGTGCGTCGACAGCCCTGTCCGGCCCAGTCCTGCTCCCCGCACCAAGTCTACGGTGCGCGTCGCCAGCCCGGTCCGGCCTGTTCCTGCCACCCGCACCAAGTCTACGGTGCGCGTCGCCAGCCCGACCCGGCCTGTTCCTGCCACTCGCACCAAGCCTACGGTGCGCGTCGCCAGCCCGGTCCGGCCTGTTCCTGCCACCCGCACCAAGTCTACGGTGTGCGTCGCCAGCCCGACCCGGCCTGTTCCTGCCACTCGCACCAGACCTACGGTGCGCGTCGCCAGCCCGACCCGGCCTGTTCCTGCCACTCGCACCAAGCCTACGGTGCGCGTCGCCAGCCCGGTCCGGCCTGTTCCTGCCACTCGCACTAAGCCAGGGGTGCGAGAAGTCAGCCTGGTAAGACCCGTTCCTCCTCCACGCACAAAGCCAGGGGTGCGAGTCGTCAGCCTGGTAAGGCCCGTTCCTCCTCCACGCACCAAGCCTACGGGGTGCGTCGTCAGCCCTGTCCGGCTCGTTCCTGCTCTCCGCACCAGGTCTGTGGTGCGCGTCGCCAGCCCATTCCGGTCCATTCCTGTTCCACGCACCAAGCCAGGGGCGCGTGTCGTCAGTCCGGCTCCGGCCAGCGGGGCTAGACAGGACCAGGGGTACTGTGGGGGGTGTATCGGAGGGTGGTGGTCTAGGCCGGAGCCAGAACCGCCACCGAGGAGGTATGCCCGCCAAGCCCTCCCCTGTTTGGGGTTTTTGAGGCGCGGTCGCAGTCCGCGCCTTTAGGGGGGGGGTACTGTCACACCCTGGCTCTGGGACTCATTATGTTGAGCCAGGGTGTGTGCATTCTATGTGTTCATTTTCTATGTTGGGTGTTCTAGGTTGTCTATGTCTATGTTTGTATTGAGTGACTCCCAATCGGAGGTAACGAGTGTCAGCTGTCGGCTCGTTATCTCTGATTGGGAGCCATAGTTAAACTGTGTGTTTTCACCTTGGGGTTGTGGGTTTTTGTTCCGTGTTCGGTTAGTGTAACCGTTTTGGACTTCACGAGTTGTGTTTGGATTACTTTAACGTAATAAAGTCATGTTTGTTTCACACGCTGCGCCTTGGTCTACTCACTCCTACGACGATCGTGACACACACGTCACAGTTACAAATAGTAGCTAGCTAGAAGTTGCGTAAAAATTAGTTTTTCTAAGATTTCAAAGAAAAGTAAAGTCTACGATGAATGTAGGGTGTTCCAGCAAGAGTGGACATCGAAATATTTCTTTATTGCGGTATCAGAGAAAGCTGTGTGCTCAGTGTGCAAAGAGAGCATCGCTGTCTTGAAAGACTACAACTTGTCCCGACACTTCCAGATGAAGCATGCAGAGAAATATAGGAACATGTCTTCTGAGCAGAGGGCAAGTGCATCGAAAGAGTTGCTTTCTCAGTTGCAAAAGCAGCAAGGACTTTTCACAAAACTGCATTCAGCAAATGACGGAAATGCGAGAGATAGCTATGTACCACAAAATTGCTAAACATAGCAAGCCATTCGCGGAGGGCGAATTCATTAATGAAGCTGCAGCAATAATTTTCCTCGACAAGAACGAGCTGTTTGAAAATGTTTCCCTGTCAAGACGAACACGGCGTGTTGAGGACATCGCAGGGAATATGGAACAACAGTTGAAAGACAAGGTAAAGGATTTCACCCATTTCTCCTTGGCCCTGGATGAGAGCAGTGATGCACGTGACATGGTTGATATTCTTATGAGGAATAACCCCAGACTTTGAAATTACAGAGGAGCTTGCTTCAGTGCAGTCAATGAAGAGCACAACCACAGGGAAATATTTATTGGAGGATGTTAGTAAGTGTGTGGCAAAGCTGGGACTGAGTTTTGAAAAGTTATCCAGTGTGACCACTGATGGGTGCCCAAACTTGACAGGAAAAAACTTTGGCCTTTTGAAAACGATAGAAGATCAAGTAGCTGAGCTCAACCCAGTTCAGAAAATTATTTTCCTGCATTGCATTATCTGTAAATGTGTTCTGAAAATTAGCCATGTTGTGGATACAGTCACTAAAGTGGTAAACTTCATAAGAGCAAAATCTTTCAACCAAAGGCAGTTTATCTCACTGTTGGAAGAGACAGAGTCGGGTCATGCAGCTCTCCCCTACCACACAAACGTGAGATGGCTGAGTTTGGGGAAGGTGCTTCAAAGGGTGTGGGATCTGAAGTTGGAGATTGCTGAGTTTTTGCAAATGAAAGGAAAATATGTGGATTTCCCTCCACTGCAAGATAAAGAATGGTTGGCTGATTTTGCCTTCACCGTGGACATCATGGCCCTCATGAATGAACTGAATTCCAAACCACAAGGGAAGGGCCTTTATGCACATCAGATGTACAGCCTTGTCAAAGCCTTCAAGGGAAAATTACCCCTCCTGACCAGCCAAGTACAAGCCAACAATCTCACCCACCTTCCGACACTACTAGTCTGTTCCCTATCAGATGACCAGCGGGAGAAGTATACAGTCATGGTCAAAAGTTTTGAGAATGACACAAGTATTGGTCTTCACAAAGTTTGCTGCTTCAGTGTTATGAGATATTTTTGTCAGATGTTACTATGGTATACTGAAGTATAATTACAAGCATTCCATATGTGTCAAAGGCTTTTATTGACAATTACATTACGTTTATGCAAAGAGTCAATATTTGCAGTGTTGACCCTTCTTTTTCAAGACCTCTGCAAATCCGCCCTGGCATGCTGTCAATTAACTTCTGGGCCACATCCTGACTAATGGCAGCCCATTCTTGCATAATCAAGGCTTGGAGTTTGTCAGAATTTGTGGGTTATTGTTTGTCCTCCCGCCTCTTGAGGATCGACCACAAGTTCTCAATGGGATTAAGGTCTGGGGAGTTTCCTGGCGATGGACCCAAAATATCGATGTTTTGTTCCCCGAGCCACTTAGTTATCACTTTTGCCTTATGGCAAGGTGCTCCATCATGCTGGGAAAGGCATTGGTCGTCTTGATACCAGGCCATACCAGGCCATCCTCCAAAAGTCTTCACCTCACTGTGCGTGCAGATGCACTCACACCTGCCTGCTGCCATTCCTGAGCAAGCTCTGCACTGGTGGTGCCCCGATCCCGCAGCTGAATCAACTTTAGAAGACGGTCCTGGCGCTTGCTGGACTTTCTTGGGCGCCCTGAAGCCTTCTTCACAACAATTGAACCACTCTCCTTGAAGTTCTTGATGATCACATAAATGGTTGATTTATGTGCAATCTTACTAGCAGCAATATCCTTGCCTGTGAAGCCCTTTTTGTGCAAAGCAATGATGACGGCACGTGTTTCATTGCAGGGAACCATGGTTAACAGAGGAAGAACAATGATTTCAAGCACCATACTCCTTTTAAAGCTTCCAGTCTGTTATTCTAACTAAATCAGCATGACAGAGTGATCTCCAGCCTTGTCCTCGTCAACACTCTCAACTGTGTTAACGAGAGAATCACTGACATATGGCAGCTGGTCCTTTTGTGGCAGGGCTGAAATGCAGTGGACATTTTTTGAGGGGATTAAGTTCATTTTCATGACAAAGAGGGACTTTGCAATTAATTGCAATTCATCTGAACACTCTTCATGACATTCTGGAGTATATGCATATTACCATCATCAAAACTGAGGCAGCAGACTTTGTGAAAATTAGTATTTGTGTCATTCTCAAAACCTTTGACCACGACTGTACATCGCTGCTGCGTGCTTTGAACTGTGAGTTTTCTCGTCGTTTTGAGGATTTCAAAGTGTTGGAAAATAACATGCTGTTGGTTTCCTCTCCTTTCACCTTCAATGTGGATAACGCTCCCACTGACCTGGATAACGCTCCCACTGACCTGGATAACGCTCCCACTGACCTGGATAACGCTCCCACTGACCTGGATAACGCTCCCACTGACCTGGATAACGCTCCCACTGATCTGGATAACGCTCCCACTGACCTGGATAACGCTCCCACTGACCTGGATAACGCTCCCACTGACCTGGATAACGCTCCCACTGACCTGGATAACGCTCCCACTGACCTGGATAACGCTCCCACTGACCTGGATAACGCTCCCACTGACCTGGATAACGCTCCCACTGACCTGCAACTTGAGCTTATCGATCTTCAGTCTGACGCAGTGATTGGAGAACTATTCAAAACAATGTCACTGACAAGGTTCTATGCATCTCTTGATGAAACAAAACTTTCCAAAGATTAGGGAATCATGCTCAGAAGATGTTTGTACTGTTTGGGTCAACCTACAGTATGTATTTGAACAGACATTTTCAATGACGAAGTATAACAAGTCAAGGCACAGATCAATCTCTTACTGACTCTCACCTCTCAGCAATCCTGCGCATGGCGACGTCAGAAACTATACCTGACTTCACTGCTCTAGTCAATGCCCTTCACTCCTCACACTGATTGAGTAGTTTAAATGTAATTATCTCTCTCTTTCTTGTGTTTTTGTGCATACCCGTTAATAAGAGTTCTGTCCATGGTGCCGCGTAGATCGTTGCATGATTAATAATGAAAATACCTACCAAAAGGAGAACATGGATGTGGTTTTTTTCTGTGCATGTTAAAAAAGTAAAAATAATTAGCATATCCGAACGTGATTTGCAGTAGATATATCTGTCAACACAGTCATACACATGCATAAATCCTGTAATATGAATCTGGCCCGCGATGGCAAAAAATATGTTCTAATGTGGCCCTGAATGGGCCCTGCTCTAGCACTATGGGATAGCACTATAACTATGGGAAAGGTATATAACTACAGGATAGCTCTAGAACTGGCGTATGAATCTACGGTATAGCTCCAGAACTAGGGGAAAGCTCCGAAACTAGGGGATAGGTCTGGAACTAAGGGATAGCTCAAGAACTACATGATAGCTCTAGAACTATGGGATCTCTCTGGAACTAGTGGATAGCTTTAGAGCTACGGGATAGCTCCAGAAGTATTGGATATCTCTGGAACTATGATTTGATTTGATTTATTAGGATCCCCGTTGTCCGACAACAATGGCGACAGCTAGTCTTAATAGGGTCTGACAGACAACAAAAAATACATTGCTGACAAAACACTTTACATTTGACATACATTTAAAAACTTTGTGGAGTGTAGTGTAAAAGAAGCAGAGCATTTCTTTATTACGGACAGACCTCTCCCCATCTTTACAATCATTGAATCTATATGTTTTGACCATGACAGTTTACAATCTAAGGTAACACCAAGTAATTTAGTCTCCTCAACTTGTTCAACAGCCATTCATTACCCGATTCAGCTGAGATCATTGTACCAAATACAATGATCTTGGTTTTAGAGATGTTCAGGACCAGTTTATTACCAGCCCATTCCAAAACTGACTGCAACTCTTTGTGAAGGGTTTCAGTGACTTCATTAGCTGTGGTTGCTGATGCGTATATGGTTGAATCATCAGCTTACATGAACACACATGCTTTGTTTAATGCCAGTGGCAGGTCATTGGTAAAAATAGAAAAGAGTAGAGAGTCTAGAGCGCTGCCCTGCGGTTCACCCCACTTGACATGTTTGACATTAGAGAAGCTTCCATTAGATAGATAGCTCTGAATCTGTGATTTGGCAGAGGTTGAATAGCCATAACACATACGTTTTCTCAACAACAGGTTATGGTCAATAATATTAAAGGCTGTACTGAAATCTAACAGCACATATCCCACAATCTTCTTATCATCAATTTCTTTCAACTAATCATCAGTCATTTGTTTCAGTGCAGTACACGTTGAGTGCCCTTCTCTATAAGCATGCTGAAAGTCTGTTGTTCATTTGTTTACAGAGAAATAGCATTGTATTTGGTCAAACACCATTTTTTCCTACAGTTTGCTAAAAACTAGCTTGATCGACAACAATATTATTTCCACTCTCCCACACTAACTTGACATAATTCAAACTTACAATGCTTTTCTTTCATTATTATACTTTTTTTTATGCATGAGTACGATGGCTCACTGTTCGTTGTTGGCATTTCCTTCCTAAGTTTGCCCAATTTGCCAAAATAATTGGCAACCTGAAATGGTTTTGTGATGAATAAGCCATTTGATTTGATTCGATGAAAGATGTAGTTGTCTTTCTGTCCATCATTTAATTTAAGGAACTCCAAAGTTGTTTTCCATAATTCTTTATGTCATTGATCTTGACTTCAAAATACAGTTTCTTCTTCTTTTTGTTGAGTTTAGTCACATCATTTTTTCAATTTGCAGTAAGTCAGACAGTCAGATGTGCAGCCAGACTTATTAGCCACTCCTTTTGCCCCATCTCTTTCAACCATACAGTTTTTCAATTCCTCCATTCCATGGATCCTTAACATCTGTTCCTGCAACGCCCTCTACTGCTCATCCTGTGTCTCCTTGACCTTCCGCCACTCCCCCAGTACTCTCTCCCTCTCCCTCCCTCTCCCTCTCCCTCTCCCTCTCCCTCTCCCTCTCCCTCTCCCTCTCCCTCTCCCTCTCCCTCTCCCTCTCCCTCTCCCTCTCCCTCTCCCTCTCCCTGTGTGTCAGAGCAGATCCCCACCACTGCAACCTGTTCCATAATCAAGACCTCTACAAATACTCAGTCCTGCCACTTCCACACTGCCAGATCAAAATCTCTGCTCATTCTGCCCTCTCCGACTCTGGTCCCTGTCTCCAGTCCCACAACTCGTCATCCTGCTACTCTGTCCTGGATTCCCCACTCTACTACTCCCTTGGATTCTCCTCCAGACCTGCTCACCCTGTCTCAACCTCTCTCGCTCCAGCCTCAGCCTCAGCACCTGGTTTCCAGCAGTTTCCCCTGACCTGCACTCCATCTCCCCCCTGTGTTTCAATAAATACCTTGGTTACTTCATCCCAGTGTCCTCATCTGAGTCTGCTCTTGGGTTCCCCTGTTCCACTCCGCGTAACATAACATTTCTTAACAGGTGCATGTTTATCAATAATTGGAAGAAGCAATTTCTGCAGGGTCTGGATGCTACTTATTAATCACAACAGACTAACAAATATTTTTTACGTAATCCACATAAGAGTCACAGCAAAATCGTTGAATGATCTCTTATACACTATTTTAGGCCCAGCTTTTGGAACTTTGGCTTTCCTGGATATAGCCACTATATTGTGATCACTGCATCCAATGGGTACATACATATACATGTACATGTGGTCCTCTGTAGCTCAAATGGTAGAGCATGGTGCTTGTAACGCCAGGGTAGTGGGTTTGATCCCCGGGACCACCCATACGTAAAAATGTATGCACACATAACTGTAAGTTGCTTTGGATAAAAGCTTCTGCTAAATGGCATATTATTGTGTTATTTATTTACATGATCTTGTACCTGTAGTGTTTGTAAAGACCCTGCTAGGTTGATAAATAACCTGATCAAGATTACAGGCACTGGTTACAGTGAGAAGCTTCCTCTTGAGCGGACAGCTTGATGAAAACCAGTCAATATTCAGGTCCCAAAGAAAGAAGACCTCTTTGTTTACATCACATACACTATCAAGCATTTCACACACATTATTTAGATACTGACTGTTACAACTTGGTGGCCTATAGCAACACCCCAAAATAATAGGCTTTAGATGAGGCCAGTGAACCTGCAACCACAACCCTTAAATTACACTTGACATAAAATCTTCTCTGACTATACACAGCAATACCTCCCTCATAAGCATTACAGACTTTTCTATAGCTGTTTTATCCTTGTATTGCTCCTGCTGTATCATCAAATGAATTATCTAAGTGAGTCTCAGAAATTGTTAATATATTAATGTTTTCTGATGTTAGCAAGTTACTGATTTCATTAACCTTATTTTTAAGGGTACATAAATTAATACGGGCTATTTTGAGCCCTTTCCTAGGTAGCTTATCAGAGATACAGTGAGGGAAAAAAGTATTTGATCCCCTGCTGATTTTGTACGTTTGCCCACTGACAAAGACATGATCAGTCTATAATTTTAATGGTAGGTTTATTTGAACAGTGAGAGACAGAATAACAACAAAAAAATCCAGAAAAACGCATGTCAGAAATGTTATAAATTGATTTGCATTTTAATGAGGGAAATAAGTATATGACCCCTCTGCAAAACATGACTTAGCACTTGGTGGCAAAACCCTTGTTGGCAATCACAGAGGTCAGACGTGTCTTGTAGTTGGCCATCAGGTTTGCACACATCTCAGGAGGGATTGTGTCCAACTTCTCTTTGCAGATCTTCTCCAAGTCATTAAGGTTTCGAGGCTGACGTTTGGCAACTCGAACCTTCAGCTCCCTCCACAGATTTTCTATGGGATTAAGGTCTGGAGACTGGCTAGGCCACTCCAGCACCTTAATGTGCTTCTTCTTGAGCCACTCCTTTGTTGCCTTGGCCATGTGTTTTGGGTCATTGTCATGCTGGAATATTCATCCACGACCCATTTTCAATGCCCTGGCTGAGGGAAGGAGGTTCTCACCCAAGATTTGACGCTACATGGCCCCGTCCATCGTCCCTTTGATGCGGTGAAGTTGTCCTGTCCCCTTAGCAGAAAAACACCCCCAAAGCATAATGTTTCCACCTCCATGTTTGACGGTGGGGATGGTGTTCTTGGGGTCATAGGCAGCATTCCTCCTCCTTCAAACACAGCGAGTTGAGTTGATGCCAAAGAGCTCCATGTTGGTCTCATCTGACCACAACACTTTCACCCAGTTCTCCTCTGAATCATTCAGATGTTCATTGGCAAACTTCAGACGGGCCTGTATATGTGCTTTCTTGAGCAGGGGGACCTTGAGGGCGCTGCAGGATTTCAGTCCTTCAGGGCGTAGTGTGTTACCAATTGTTTTCTTGGTGACTATGGTCCCAGCTGCCTTGAGATCATTGACAAGATCCTCCCGTGTAGTTCTGGGCTGATTCCTCACCGTTCTCATGATCATTGCAACTCCACGAGGTGAGATCTTGCATGGAGTCCCAGGCCGAGGGAGATTGACAGGTCTTTTGTGTTTCTTCCATTTGCGAATAATCGCACCAACTGTTGTCACCTTCTCACCAAACTGCTTGGCGATGGTCTTGTAGCCCATTCCAGCCTTGTGTAGGTCTACAGTCTTGTCCCTGACATCCTTGGAGAGCTCTTTGGTCTTGGCCATGGTGGAGAGTTTGGAATCTGATTGATTGATTGCTTCTGTGGACAGGTGTTTTTTATACAGGTAACAAGCTGAGATTAGGAGCACTCCCTTTAAGATTGTGCTCCTAATCTCAGCTCGTTTTTCTGGATTTTTTGTTGTTGTTATTCTGTCTCTCACTGTTCAAATAAACCTACCATTAAAATTATAGACTGATCTTTTTTTATTTATTTTTTTATTTTTTTATTAATCTTTACGTGGGCAAACGTACAAAATCAGCAGGGGATCAAATACTTTTTTCCCTCACTGTAGATATATATGGAAAAGAGCAAACAATGCAAGATACATTTATTTACATTCAGCAGTCCAGTAATCAGTTGGTGTGTGTAAGTGTGTGTGTGCTGCAGGTTTGAATCTACGAACCCATAGTCTTGGCTCTCTCATCCCTTCCAGGCTTCTGGGAGGACAATGAGCCTGTCATAGCGGATGTAAGCAATGCCCCCACACGCTCTGGCAGCTTTCATGGCCGGGATAAGTTCTTTCCTCTTCTGGCAGCTTCAGGATAGTCCTCGTTGAGGAAGATGTACGTTTCTCTCAAGTTCTTGGGTCTTTCAGGAACAGCTACCTTGTCCTTGAACCTCAGCAACTTGACCACTATCGGCAGAGATCATTTCCCTCGCTTTGTCCTCAGTCTCCATCCAGATCTCATGTGGAGATTCTGCAATTCAGTCCACAACCATGATGTTCGGCCTTTATTGTCCCTTGAGATAATCAGATTTCTACGCCATTGTTATCATGGATTCACACACACAACTGATGTCATCTCTCAATGACTTACAGATTGCTGTCATCTTGGCGTTCTCCTGTTTAAACTCATCGAGCTGACCCCGGGAGAACTGTAAACTGTTCTTCAGGTCCTGGACCTCTCTGGTCAGGTCGTCCATTATTTTATTAGTTGACTCCAATTGTATTTGGACACAACACTTGAAGCTACAGTGGGGAAAAAAAGTATTTAGTCAGCCACCAATTGTGCATGTTCTCCCACTTAAAAAGATGAGAGAGGCCTGTAATTTTCATCATAGGTACACGTCAACTATGACAGACAAATTGAGAAAAAAAAATCCAGAAAATCACATTGTAGGATTTTTGATGAATTTATTTGCAAATTATGGTGGAAAATTAGTATTTGGTCACCTACAAACAAGCAAGATTTCTGGCTCTCACAGACCTGTAACTTCTTATTTAAGAGGGTCCTCTGTCCTCCACTCGTTACCTGTATTAATGGCACCTGTTTGAACTTGTTATCAGTATAAAAGACACCTGTCCACAACCTCAAACAGTCACAATTCAAACTCCACTTTGGCCAAGACCAAAGAGCTGTCAAAGGACACCAGAAACAAAATTGTAGACCTGCACCAGGCTGGTAAGACTGAATCTGCAATAGGTAAGCAGCTTGGTTTGAAGAAATCAACTGTGGGAGCAATTATTAGGAAATGGAAGACATACAAGACCACTGATAATCTCCCTCGATCTGGGGCTCCACGCAAGATCTCACACCGTGAGGTCAAAATGATCACAAGAACGGTTAGCAAAAATCCCAGAACCACACGGGGGGACCTAGTGAATGACCTGCAGAGAGCTGGGACCAAAGTAACAAAGCCTACCATCAGTAACACACTACGCCGCCAGGGACTCAAATCCTGCAGTGCAAGACGTGTCCCCCTGCTTAAGCCAGTGCATGTCCAGGCCCGTCTGAAGTTTGCTAGAGTGCATTTGGATGATCCAGAAGAGGATTGGGAGAATGTCATATGGTCAGATGAAACCAAAATAGAACTTTTTGGTAAAAACTAAACTCTTCGTGTTTGGAGGACAAAGAATGCTGAGTTGCATCCAAAGAACACCATACCTACTGTGAAGCATGGGGGTGGAAACATCATGCTTTGGGGCTGTTTTTCTGCAAAGGGACCAGGACGACTGATCCGTGTAAAGGAAAGATGAATGGGGCCATGTATCGTGAGATTTTGAGTGAAAACCTCCTTCCATCAGCAAGGGCATTGAAGATGAAACGTGGCTGGGTCTTTCAGCATGACAATGATCCCAAACACACCGCCCGGGCAACAAAGGAGTGGCTTCGTAAGAAGCATTTCAAGGTCCTGGAGTGGCCTAGACAGTCTCCAGATCTCAACCCCATAGAAAATCTTTGGAGGGAGTTGAAAGTCCGTGTTGCCCAGCGACAGCCCCAAAACATCACTGCTCTAGAGGAGATCTGCATGGAGGAATGGGCCAAAAATACCAGCAACAGTGTGTGAAAACCTTGTGAAGACTTACAGAAAACGTTTGACCTGTGTCATTGCCAACAAAGGGAATATAACAAAGTATTGAGAAACTTTTGTTATTGACCAAATACTTATTTTCCACCATAATTTGCAAATAAATTCATAAAAAATCCGACAATGTGATTTTCTGGATTTTTCTTTCTCATTTTGTCTGTCATAGTTGAGGTGTACCTATGATGAAAATTACAGGCCTCTCTCATCTTTTTAAGTGGGAGAACTTGCACAATTGGTGGCTGACTAAATACTTTTTTTCCCCACTGTATTTTCTTGTTGTTGTAACAACTGCTTGTAGAACTATTTTTGTTCGTTTTAAAGATCCTTCACCTGTGACAGAGAGACACCACTGTCCTCAACTCCTGCCGGCTTTGGTCTTTATCATGGTAGCAACGTAGGTTACGCTGTTACTCCTCACAGTTCCAGACAGACTACAGGATAGCTCTAGAACTAAGGAATATCTCTATAACTAGGGGATAGCTCCAGAACTAGGGGATAGCTCTATAACTAGGGGGTAGCTCTATAACTAGGGGATAGCTCCAGAACTAAAGGATATCTCTAGAACTAGGGGATAGCCATATAACTAAGGAATATCTCTATAACTAGGGGATAGCTCCAGAACTGGGGGATAGCTCTATAACTAGGGGGTAGCTCTATAACTAGGGGATAGTTATATAACTAGGGGATAGCTCCAGAACTAGGGGATAACTCTATAACTAGGGGATAGTTATATAACTAGGGGATAGCTCTATAACTAGGGGATAGCTCTATAACTAGGGGATAGCTCTATAACTAGAGGATAGCTCTATAACTAGGGGATAGCTCCAGAACTAGGGGATATATCTATAACTAGGGGATAGCTCTATAACTAGGGGATAGCTCTATAACTAGGGGATAGCTCTATAACTAGGGGATAGCTCCAGAACTAGGGGATAGTTATATAACTAGGGGATAGCTCTATAACTAGGGGATAGCTCCAGAACTAGGGGATAGCTCCAGAACTAGGGGATATCTCCATAACTAGGTGATAGCTCTATAACTAAGGGATAGCTCTATAACTAGGGGATAGCTCTATAACTAGGGGATAGCTCTTTAAATAGGGGATAGCTCTATAACTAGGGGATAGCTCCAGAACTAGGGGAAAGCTATATAACTACGGTGGATAGTTGTGATGTTCAGGACTAATTTCCCCTTCACTCCAGGTGTTCCCTGACAACTTCTTCTAGCCATTATTATATTTTGATATGGGTACAACAATAATCTAATGAGATACATCGCTTAAATGTTTCGCAATCAGTATTGTCCCCTTCTCTTGATTGATAACAATGTTAATTTGTCTCATTATTGACAGACAGTGCAGGACTGTAATTATCCAAAAAGTCTTGATTGATTTGTTCATTGATGGGAAATCCCTGTCTTCAAACGGAGGTTTCTCTCAAACAGACCAGAACGACAAACGACCACCCAGAGGGTGATTTAGTCATGAATATTATATCCTCTGGTACAGCGTTGTGGGTTCCCATGGTGATTAACTGTGGGTTCCCATGTTGGGTGATTCATCCCCAACACACAGTGCTCTAAATTCATCTAAACAGGCTCATTTACACCCAAAATGGCCCAGTGACCCAACACACACACACACACACACACACAGCGAACAGACATAAAACATGCAAAGCAGGCTCTGATTATCCAGGGAGACCTCGGCACCGTTTCTATAAAAGGGTTATAAAGAACCCAGCGCAGACGGGGGGCCTGTGTCCCAAATAACACTCTATTCCCTATATACTGCACCAGGACCCATATGGCTCTGGTCAAAAGTAGTGCACTATATAGGAAATATGGTGCAATGCAGGAGGCAGCAATGTTAATAGAAAAGCCCGGTGTCGGAGGACCGGTTTTAAATGTAACGGAATAGAATCCCCCAGGTTGTATATTCATCTTTTGTTATAAGTTATTTATTTTTCTTCTTCTGCATCTACTTCCCCAATAAATTATTAATATCATTTTATTTTCACCAACACAACCTAATTTGTTTTGCAGATGTGGAGGGGGGGGGGGGGCAATGGATGTGGGATTTTCTTTTAAACCACTCATATTCTCTGCGTGTTTCACAACGAGCATACATTCTCTTGTAGAGAGAAAAGTCCCGTTAGTTATATATCTGCCCACATTATCCTATTTAACACACAGATCACTAGGCAAGCTAAAGGTGATACGTACATTTGCATGTCTTTGCATACATTGAAAAGAGTCAACAAAATAAACGTGCAGCGCTAATATTGTGTATATATATATTTAATTTCTATCATTTATACATAACAGTCAAAGACTTGGAAGTCTAATGTTCCTGTCCTTACGTCAAAACTAAAATAACATGAATATACTGCATCATCAGGGTTAATTTATTTGTTTTTTTACTCTCCATCAGTTGCCAGTAATATAACTTCTGAATTTGAACAGGACTAATACATTATTTGAAGGAATAAACTGTTAACTTCCAAAAGGTCATAAGATATTTAGTGATTCTTCAAACTTTAAAGAAATCACCATCGAATATATAGCAGGTCTTTAGATGTTGTACACATGCAATTGTGTCATTCCGAACTTTATCCGCAAGGTTATATTCCGTTTTGTAAGACTCAAGCTGTTTCCCCTATGCAGCTGTGCAGGCCGGGTGTGTCCGTATGGTATACTCGAGTGGCACAAAATAGAGATTTGGTTGTAAAAAATAAAACGACTTCTTTAAGCATACATTGATATTTCACAGGGCTATAATATCACAGCCTCTGTAAATAGTTTAGGACATAGCATAGCTTTCGCCTGTGAGTGTGTGTGTGTGTGTTTGTGAATAGAACAGTACATACACTACATTACCAGAAGTATGTGGACACCTGCTCGTCAAACATCTCATTCCAAAATCATGGGCATTAATATGCAGTTGGTCCCCCTTTTGCTGCTATAACAGCCTCCACTCTTCTGGGAAGGATTTCCACTAGATGTTGGAACATTGCTGCGGGGACTTGTTTCCATTCAGCCACAAGAGCATTAGGCCTGGCTCGCAGTCGGCGTTCCAATTCATCCCAAAGGTGTTTGATGGGGTTGAGGTCAGGGCTCTGTGCAGGCCAGTCAAATTCTTTCACACTGACCTCGACAAACCATTTCTGTATGGACCTCGCTTTGTGCACGGGGGGCATTGTCATGCTGAATCAGGAAAGGGCCTTCACAGAATAGTCTAGAATGTCATTGTATGCTGTAGCATTAAGATTTCCCTTCACTGGAACTAAGGGGCCTAGCCCGAACCATGAAAAACAGCGGCAGACTATTATTCGTCCTCCACCAAACTTTACAGTTGGCACTATGCATTCGGGCAGGTAGCATTCTCCTGGCATCCACCAATCCCAGATTCGTCTGTCGGACTGCCAGATGGTGAAGCGTGATTCATCACTCCAGAGAACGCATTTCAACTGCTCCAGAGTCCAATGGCGGCGAACTTTGCACCACTCCAGCCCACGCTTGGCATTACGTATGGTGATCTTAGTCCTGTGTGCGGCTGCTCGGCCATGGAAACCCATTTCATGAAGCTCCTGACGAACAGTTCTTCTGCTGATGTTGTTTCCAGAGGAAGTTTGGAAATCGGTAGTGAGTGTTGCAACCGAGGACAGACGATTTTTACGCGCTACGTGCTTCAGTACTCGGCGGTCCCGTTCTGTGAGCTTGTGTGGCCTACCACTTTGCGGCTGAGCCGTTGTTGCTCTTAGACGTTTCCACTTCACAATTACAGCACTTACAGCTGAACGGGGCAGCTCTAGCAGGGCAGAAATTTGACAAAATGACTTGGTGGAAAGGTGGCGTTCTATGATGGTGCCATGTTGAAAGTCACTGAGCTCTTCAGTAAGGCCATTCTACTGCCAATTTCTGTCTATGGAGATTGCATGGCTGTGTGCTCTATTTTACACATCTGCCATCAACGGGTGTGTCTGAAATAATCCATAGGGGTGTCCACATACTTTTGTATATGTAGTGTGTCATAGCTATTCCAATGGCTCTAGCTTCACTCTCTCAGAAAGGGCCAGTGAAGCGTCACCATAACAAATCATTAGGAAAGTTCACAGCCCTCTACTTTGCTTTAGGCAACAATCTCTGTCTGTTTGTCTGAGTGAGATGCAATGTTGGAATCACTGAGAGTGGAGTGAGAAATCACAAAGGCTGACCATGTAAAACTGAACCCTGCGTATCATCAGAGAGAATTAGTTATATAAAAATACTTCTCATTGCTTCTATGATACTCCACTTTTGATTAGGTAGAAGGCAACAATGCCCTTTTTATTTACTTAATTAATTAATTTAATTTATATATATTTAATACAGGAGTAGCTGATTTATAAGCCTCAGTGCGGTCATGGGGATCAGGTGATATTGGCTCTGGTTTAAACAATATTATCTGGACCTTTATATATCAATAGATTACATTCTGAGAGTTGGCCGTATTGAAAAAGGTTTTGCTGGATCCAGTTTGACGTATCCTGGGAGGTGAGTCAGACTATAGAAATACAATGGTATTTCTGTCAGTCAAACCTTTATCTGACCTAAAGCAAGTAATTAATATGGAGTTGTGCTAACTCTTACAAGGGTTAGGGTTATGTAATCAGGCTCAAGTGATATTGGCTTGTATGTTTCTGGAGCCAGTTCACTGTGTTCTTTGACTCAAAGCCTGTATTTCTGTGAGTCAAACGGCCATCTGACCTCGAGCAAGGATTCATATAACTTGTCAGGGAAGGTCTGTGCAGTAGGGTTAGGCTTTACGGTTTAGGACAGGGTTTAGGTTAGAGATAGGGTTATACTCTGGAGTAATCAAATATGAAATAGGTTTTGGTGAATCCACTTTGAGGTAAGTGAGTGAGATGTCCACTTGACCTAAAGCAATACAGGAATCAGTTTTGAGCTGTGATAAATCATACGATATGTATTGGTCTGTTTTTATTTAACCTTTATTTAACTAGGCAAGTCAAATTCTTATTTTCAATCACGGCCTACCGCGGCCAAACCCGGACTATGCTGGGTCAATTTTGCGTCACCCTATGGGACTCCCAATCACAGCCAGATTGTGATACAGCCTGGAATCTAACCAGGGCCTATAGTGAGGCCTCTAGCACTGACATGCAGTGCCTTAGACCGCTGCGCCACTCGGGAGTCTGTGATAGATCATAAACTGTGTATCAGGCTGTGATAGATCATAAACTGTGTATCAGGCTGTGATAAATCATACACTGTGTATTGGTCTGTGATAAATCATACAATGTGTATTGGGCTGTGATAAATCATACAATGTGTATTGGGCTGTGATAAATCATACACAATGTATCAGGTTGTGATAAATGTCAGGAGGGGGCAGGACAGAGCTTTGATTGTTACTGCATCCCAAATGGCACCCCATTCCCTACATAGTGCACTCCTTTTGACCAGATTCCTCTGGGTCCGGGTCAAAAGTACTGCGCTATAAAGGGAATATTTGGGACGCAGACGTTGTTTCAATGAGGGACTGTGAATTGGCTAAGTGACTCACTGATGTTAGCTAAGACCTGGTAGATGAGAAACAAATGGTCTGATCACAAATACAGCCACCCTGAGATGTGGTGTGGGTGTAACACACATCCATTTCAAATGAATCATAGATCAAATGCTGTGAAATTGGTTTGGACTGAAAACATCTTGATAAGAAAGACTGATACAAACAAAAAGGAGAATAACAATGTTTGGCACAGTAACCTCGGTGACTGTAATAACCTTGGTGACTGTAGTAACCTTGGTGACTGCAGTAAGCCTGGTGACTGTAGTAATCTTGGTGACTGCAGTAACCTTGGTGACTGCTGTAACCTTGGTGACTGCAGTAAGCTTGGTGACTGCAGTAAGCCTGGTGACTGCAGTAAGCTTGGTGACTGCAGTAACCTTGGTGACTGCAGTAAGCTTGGTGACTGCAGTAAGCCTGGTGACTGCAGTAATCTTGGTGACTGCAGTAACCTTGGTGACTGCAGTAAGCTTGGTGACTGCCGTAACCTTGGTGACTGCAGTAAGCTTGGTGACTGCAGTAAGCTTGGTGACTGCAGTAAGCCTGGTGACTGCAGTAAGCCTGGTGACTGCAGTAAGCTTAGTGACTGCAGTAAGCTTGGTGACTGCAGTAAACTTGGTGACTGCAGTAACATTGGTGACTGTAGTAACCTTGGTGACTGCAGTAAACTTGGTGACTGTAGTAACCTTGGTGACTGCAGTAAGCTTGGTGACTGCAGTAACCTTGGTGACTGCAGTAAGCTTGGTGACTGCAGTAAGCCTGGTGACTGCAGTAAGCTTGGTGACTGCAGTAAGCTTGGTGACTGCAAAAGCTTGGTGACTGCCGTAAGCTTGGTGACTGCAGTAAGCTTGGTGACCGCAGTAAGCCTGGTGACTGCAGTAAGCCTGGTGACTGCAGTAAGCTTGGTGACTGCAGTAAGCTTGGTAACTGCAGTAAGCTTGGTGACTGCAGTAACCTTGGTGACTGCAGTAAGCTTGGTGACTGCAGTAACCTTGGTGACTGCAGTAAACTTGGTGACTGTAGTAACCTTGGTGACTGCAGTAAGCTTGGTGACTGCAGTAAGCTTGGTGACTGCAGTAACCTTGGTGACTGCAGTAATCTTGGTGACTGCAGTAAGCCTGGTGACTGCAGTAAGCTTGGTGACTGCAGTAAGCTTGGTGACTGCAGTAACCTTGGTGACTGCAGTAAGCCTGGTGACTGCAATAAGCTTGGTGACTGCAGTAAGCTTGGTGACTGCAGTAACCTTGGTGACTGCAGTAACCTTGGTGACTGCAGTAAGCTTGGTGACTGCAGTTAACTTGGTAACAGCAGTAACCTTGGTGACTGCAGTAAGCTTTGTGACTGCATTAAGCTTGGGGACTGCAGTAAGCTTGGTGACGGCAGTAAGCTTGGTGACTGCACATTTCAGACAGAGCACACATACACATACGCGCACAAGAACACACTTACACACAAAGACACGCTTACACACCTACACACAAACACACACACACACTTTTACATTCAGGCCCGTCACACAGTCTATATCATTCCTTGTCAATATCATTCCTTGTCTTGTTGAATTGGCTTCAACAAGCTTGTAATTGACAAATAAACTACCCTGCTTCTACACATAGAGTTATATTAAGCTGCAGAAATGGGATATTCACTTCACAGCTGGGCTTGTAATTCCAGATTCCACCTTGGTTCAAGGCAACACACAGGCACTTTGTCTATTATATTCAACTGGTTATTCCCACCTTACATGACCTCAAATGAAACAGGAACATGGTCTCACTAATAAAGTTACGTCACATAAGCTGACATATTATATGTTGTGCTACTGTAGGTCTGGAAATCATGCTCCAATCGGAACACAAGCTATTGCAATCAATCAGACAAATTGCTTGATTTACATAAGACAATGTAAGACACATGAAAACGAGGTAAAACAAATCCATAAAAGGATAAGTATAGGTAAAATATGGCAGAAGACCAATGGAAAGCATTAGGTTTAGATCCGATATTCAGTCAAAGTGAATGTACCCACGTTGTCCTAAAACCCATACATTTACATTAATGTCATTTAGCAGACGCTCTTATCCAGAGCGACTTACAGGAGCAATTAGGGTTAAGTGCCTTGCTCAAGGGCACATCGACAGATTTTTCACCTAGTTGGCTTGGGGATTAGAACCAGCGACCTTTCTGTTACTGGCGAAACGCTCTTACCCACTAAGCTACTAAGCTACGTGCCGCCCCATACAGGTGCCTTGCAAAAGTATTCA
>NC_139995.1:56750151-56757651 GCF_964263955.1 Coregonus lavaretus
CAGGAAGGGTGCTGGAGGTGCTGCAGCACTGCTGATAAATTGAAATACATTTGCCAGAGTTATATTTTACTGCTGTCTGTTCAGAAATAAATTAAATAATTCAGAATAGCTTACTACACCAGGAGCAGGCCTATAATTTAGCAGCAGGGGAGCAATAGCTCATTTTTTAAAAATTGCCTAGCTGTGTAGCCCAATCAGAAGGCATGTCTACAGTAGGGAAGGCGAAGCAAATCTGTCATTGAGCAGCATGCAGACAAAACAGGCCTTTTCGCAATATTCCAAATACAATCACAGGAAAACACAGGTTGCAAATGGCTCCTGCTGAAAAGAGAAGACTCTATAATATTTTATCAACTTCCAAATAGGCCTATTGAGCGAACATTGTTTTACACATTTTTACAATTTTTTTACAATTATTTTACAAAGATACAGATAGGCTTTTGGCACGAGAGTATCGGACATCATTGGGTGAGTCAGTGAAACTGGAAAGCTTTTTTAGGACTATAACTTCCTCCACCCTTTTTGGAGTCAGGAGACAGGACCCTTATTACAGTCTGGAGACAGGACCCTTATTGCAGTCAGGAGACAGGACCCTTATTGGAGTCTGGAGACAGGACCCTTATTGGAGTCTGGAGACAGGACCCTTATTACAGTCTGGAGACAGGACCCTTATTGCAGTCTGGAGACAGGACCCTTATTGGAGTCAGGAGACAGGACCCTTATTACAGTCTGGAGACAGGACCCTTATTGGAGTCTGGAGACAGGACCCTTATTGCAGTCTGGAGATAGGACCCTCATTGCAGACTGGAGACAGGACCCTTATTGCAGTTTGGAGACATTGCCCTTATTGCAGTCTGGAGACAGGACCCTTATTGGAGTCAGGAGACAGGCACCTTATTACAGTCTGGAGACAGGACCCTTATTGGAGTCTGGAGACAGGACCCTTATTGGAGTCTGGAGACAGGACCCTTATTGCATCTGGAGACATGACCCTTATTGCAGTCTGGAGACAGGACCCTTATTGCAGTCGGGAGACAGGACCCTTAATGCAGTCTGGAGACAGGACACTTTTTGGAGTCAGGAGACAGGACCCTTATTGCAGTCAGGAGACAGGACCCTTATTACAGTCTGGAGACAGGACCCTTATTGCAGTCAGGAGACAGGACCCTTATTGGAGTCTGGAGACAGGACCCTTATTACAGTCTGGAGACAGGAGCCTTATTGCAGTCTGGAGACAGGACCCTTATTGGAGTCAGGAGACAGGACCCGTATTACAGTCTGGAGACAGGACCCTAATTGCAGACTGGAGACAGGACCCTTATTGCAGTTTGGAGACATGGCCCTTATTGCAGTCTGGAGACAGGACCCTTATTGGAGTCAGGAGACAGGCACCTTATTACAGTCTGGAGACAGGACCCTTATTGGAGTCTGGAGACAGGACCCTTATTGCAGTCTGGAGACAGGACCCTTATTGGAGTCTGGAGACAGGACCCTTATTGGAGTCTGGAGACAGGACCCTTATTGCATCTGGAGACATGACCCTTATTGCAGTCTGGAGACAGGACCCTTATTGCAGTCGGGGGACAGGACCCTTAATGCAGTCTGGAGACAGGACCCTTTTTGGAGTCAGGAGACAGGACCCTTATTGCAGTCAGGAGACAGGACCCTTATTGGAGTCAGGAGACAGGACCCTTATTACAGTCTGGAGACAGGACCCTTATTGCAGTGTGGAGACAAGACCCTTATTGCAGTCTGGAGACAGGACCCTTATTGCAGTCCGGAGACAGGACCCTTATTACAGTCTGGACATAGGACCCTTATTGCAGTCTGGACACAGGACACTTGTTGCAGTCTGGAGACAGGACCGTTATAGCAGTCTGGAGACAGGACCCTTATTGCAGTCTGGACACAGGAATCTTATCGCAGTCTGGAGACAGGACCCTTATTTCAGTCTGGACAAAGGACTCTTATTGCAGTCTGGAGACAGGACCCTTATTAAAGTCTGGAGACAGGACCCTTATCGTAGTCTGGAGACAGGACCCTTATTGCAGTCTGGAGACAGGACCCTTATTCGAGTCTGGAGACAGGACCCTTATTGCAGCCTGGAGACAGGACCCTTTTTGGAGTCAGGAGACAGGATCCTTATTGCAGTCAGGAAACAGGACCTTTTGGAGTCAGGAGACAGGACCCTTATTGGAGTCTGGAGACAGGACCCTTATTGCAGTCTGGAAACTAGACCCTTATTGCAGTCTGGAGACAGGACCCTTATTGCAGTCTGGAGGCAGGACCCTTATTGCAATCTGGAGACAGGACCCTTATTGCAATCTGGAGACAGGACCCTTATTGCAGTCTGGAGGCAGGACCCTTATTGCAGTCTGGAGAAAGGACCCTTATTACAGTCTGGAGACAGGACCCTTATTACAGTCTGGAGACAGGACCCTTATTGCAGTCTGGAGACAGGACCCTTATTACAGTCTGGAGACAGGACCCTTATTGCAGTCAGGAGACAAAAAACTTATTGCAGTCTGGAGACAGGATCCTTATTGCAGTCTGGAGACAGCACCCTTATTGCAGTCTGGAGACAGGACCCTTATTACAGTCTGGAGACAGGACCCTTATTGCAGTCTGGAGACACGACCCTCATTGCAGTCTGGAGACAGGACTCTTATTACAGTCTGGAGACAGGTTCCCTATTGCAGTCTGGAGACAGGACCCTTATTGCATTCTGGAGACAGGACTCTTATTACAGTCTGGGACAGGACCCTTCTTACAGTCTGGAGACAGGACCCTTATTGCAGTCTGGAGACAGGACCCTTATTTGAGTCAGGAGACAGGACCCTTATTGCAGTCTGGAGACACGACCCTCATTGCAGTCTGGAGACAGGACTCTTATTACAGTCTGGAGACAGGACCCCTATTGCAGTCTGGAGACAGGACCCTAATTGCAGTCTGGAGACAGGACCCTTATTACAGTCAGGAGACAGGACCCTTAATGTAGTCTGGAGACACACCCTTGTTACAGTTTGGATACAGAACCCTTATTACAGTCTGGAGACAGGACCCTTATTACAGTCTGGATACAGGACCCTTATTGCAGTCAGGAGACATGACCCTTATTACAGTTTGGATACAGGACCCTTATTACAGTCTGGAGACAGGACCCTTATTGCAGTCAGGAGACAGGATACTTGTTGCAGTCTGGAGACAGGACCCTTATTTCAGTCTGGAGACAGGACCCTTATTACAGTCTGGAGACAAGACCCTTATTGGCGTCTGGAGACAGGACCCTTATTGGAGTCAGGAGACAGGACCCTTATTACAGTCTGGAGACAGGACCCTTATTGGAGTCTGGAGACATGACCCTTATTACAGTGTGGAGACAGGACCCTTATTGGAGTCTGGAGACAGGACCCTTATTACAGTCTGGAGACCCTTACTGGAGACTGGAGACAGGACCCTTATTGGAGTCTGGAGACAGGACCCTTATTGCAGTCTGGAGACAGGACCCTTATTGGAATCTGGAGACAGGACCCTTATTGCAGTCTGGACACAGGACCCTTATTGGAGTCAGGAGACAGGACCCTTATTGCAGTCAGGAGACAGGACCCTTATTGGAGTCAGGAGACAGGACCCTTATTGGAGTCTGGAGACAGGACCCTTATTGCAGTCTGGAGACAGGAACCTTATTACAGTCTGGAGACAGGACACTTATTGGAGTCTGGATACATGACACTTATTACAGTCTGGAGACATGACCCTTATTACAGTCTGGAGACAGGACCCTTATTGCAGTCTGGAGACAGGACCCTTATTACAGTGTGGAGACAGGACCCTTATTGGAGTCTGGAGACAGGACCCTTATTACAGTCTGGAGACCCTTACTGGAGACAGGAGACAGGACCCTTATTGGAGTCTGGAGACAGGACCCTTATTGCAGTCTGGAGACAGGACCCTTATTGGAATCTGGAGACAGGACCCTTATTGCAGTCTGGACACAGGACCCTTATTGGAGTCAGGAGACAGGAACCTTATTGCAGTCAGGAGACAGGACCCTTATTGGAGTCAGGAGACAGGACCCTTATTGGAGTCTGGAGACAGGACCCTTATTGCAGTCTGGAGACAGGAACCTTATTACAGTCTGGAGACAGGACCCTTATTGGAGTCTGGAGACATGACCCTTATTACAGTCTGGAGACAGGACCCTTATTGCAGTCTGGAGACAGGACCCTAATTACAGTCTGGAGACAGGACCCTTATTGGAGTCTGGAGACAGGACCCTTATTACAGTCTGGAGACCCTTACTGGAGACAGGAGACAGGACCCTTATTGCAGTCTGGAGACAGGACCCTTATTACAGTCTGGAGACAGGACCCTTATTGGAGTCTGGAGACAGGACCCTTATTGCAGTCTGGAGACACGATCCTTATTGCAGTCTGGAGACATTACCCTTATTCCAGTCTGGAGACAGGAACATTATTGGAGTCTGGAGACAGGACCCTTATTGCAGTCTGTAGACAGGACCCTTATTGGAATCTGGAGACAGGACCCTTATTGCAGTCTGGAGACAGGACCCTTATTGGAGTCAGGAGACAGGACCCTTATTGGAGTCTGGAGACAGGACCCTTATTGCAGTCTGGCGACAGGACCCTTATTACAGTCTGGAGACAGGACCCTAATTGCAGTCTGGAGACAGGAACCTTATTGCAGTCTGGAGACAGGACCCTTATTTCAGTCTGGAGACAGGACCCTTATTACAGTCTGGAGACAGGACCCTTATTACAGTCTGGATTTTGGATCCTTATTACAGTCTGGAGACAGGACGCTTATTGCAGTCAGGAGACAGGACCCTTATTACAGTCTGGAGACAGGACCCTTTTTACAGTCTTGATACAGGACCCGTATTGCAGTCAGGAGACAGGAACATTATTGCAGTCTTGAGACAGGACCCTTATTACAGTCTGCATATAAAAAACACATATTTCTGTTTTCCTCAAATGGAATGTATTAAATATCTGACAAGCGATGATGGGGAACTTGATGAAAACCTCTTTATAAAGCCATGATACACTATTTTAGCCACTGTATATTTCAGATATTTTGCTAAAACATTGAGCATCTCATTTGAATAACTCTCAGGGAAATTGTGACACTCCAAGCTGCATATGTCTGAATAATTGCTTAACCATGTCTGCGTCCCAAATGGACCCTTATTCCCCGTATAGGGGAAAGTTCTGTTCAGCTCTGTTCAAAAGTAGTGCACTATATAGGGAATATGGTGCAATTTGGGACACATAAATGATTAGCATTTTGGACCGCTCTTCAATTATTTCATTTTTAAGAAATTCATAAAAAATTAATGTTTTCCCTTGAATACAAAATAACTTCTCATTTTGGCTGGCATCTCCTTCTGTTAAATAAATTAAACAATACATTTGTGCCGGAATAAAATGTGTGAAATCTCGTGTAATATAGTGAAGATTGTCAAAGGATTGTCAAAGCTCCAAAAACTCAGCTGTTGATCCCACTTGCTCCAGGTAGTATTTGTACCAAATGGCACCCTATTTCCTATGTAGTGCATACTTTTGACCAACCGCAATGGGTCCTGGTCAAAAGTAGTGCACTATGTTGGGAATAGGGTGTCATTTGGGACAGCAGTAGCGGGGGGGGGGGGGGGGGGGAGCAAGAGTTAACGTTTTTAGTCATAGTTTGTAATGTATACATTTCTCATATCTGACACAGACAATTGGAAATGCTTTAGGAACACCCATTTTGCCCTCAGAACAGCCTCAATTCGTCGGGATATGGACTCTACAAAGTGTTGAAAGCTTTCCACAGGGATGCTGGCCCATGTTGACTCCAGTGCTTCCCACAGTTGTGTCAAGTTGGCTGGATGTCCTTTGGGTAGTGGACCATTCTTGATAACCACAGGAAACTGTTGAGTGTTTTAAAAAAACAGCAGCGTTGCAGTTCTTGACACAAACCGGTGCTCCTGAAACCTACTACAATACCCCGTTCAAAGGTACTTACATATTTTGTCTTGCCCATACACAATCCATGTCTCAATTGTCTCAAGGCTTAAAAATCCTTCTTTAACCCGTCTCCTCCCCTTCATCTACACTGATTTAAGTGGATTTAACAAGTGTCATCAATAAGGGATCATAGCTTTCACCTGGATTCACCTGGTCAGTCTGTCATGTTCTCAATGTTTTGTATACTCAGAGTATATATTGATTACATAAGTATTCAACCTCCTGAGTCAATATATGTTAGAATCACCTTTTTCTAACATGTCCACACAATGGATTTATGTTTTGTGTCAGACAGTTTGATATACATTTGATATCCTGTACATGTTCAAGTCGACACACTTTACGCTCAGAAAAAAAGGTGCTAGCTAACCAAAAAGGGTCCTTCAGCGGTTTCCATAGGACAGCACAGCCCAACCCTGTTCCTGGAGACCTGCTGTCCTGTAGGTTTTTGCTCCAACCCTAATCTAGCACACCTGAGTCTAATAATTAGCAGGTTGATGAGATGAATCAGGTTAGTAACACCTGGGGTTGGAACGAAAACCTACAGGAGGGTAGCTCTCCAGGAGCAGGGTTGGGCAACCCTGCCATAGGAGAACCCTTTAAAGAACCCTTGTTGGTTCCAGGTAGAATCCTTTTGGTTCCAAGTATAATCATTTTGGTAGAAAGAGGAGGAAGGGAAGCGCTACTAAGGTACACAATAGTAAATGTTGGTAGACAGAAGGTGCTCTTTGGTCAAAGGGGTGAATTGGTCATCAAAAAGAAAGGAGGATCAAGGCACTCTTCATATGAATAATTAAAATGCCTTTATTAGTATGGCATTTTAATAGAAACAAGATTTTTTTTTTTTATCCGACGAACCTGTCACGTCTGCTCCCGCTCCGTCGCAGGTTTACGAACCACCGGTCCTGGCAACCCATCATAACGCACACCTGGCAACCCATCATTACGCACACCTGGCAACCCTCCTTACGCACACCTGGCAACCCTCATTACGCACACCTGGCAACCCTCCTTACGCACACCTGGCAACCCTCATTACGCACACCTGGCAACCCTCCTTACGCACACCTGGCAACCCTCATTACGCACACCTGGCAACCCTCATTACGCACACCTGGCAACCCATCATTACGCACACCTGGCAACCCTCCTTACGCACACCTGGCAACCCTCATTACGCACACCTGGCAACCCTCCTTACGCACACCTGGCAACCCTCATTACGCACACCTGGCAACCCTCATTACACATACCTGCGCCCCATCGTTAGGCACACCTGGACTCCATCACTACCCTAATTGCTCACCCTTTATCTAGCACTCCCTAGCATCACTCTTTAGGCAGTATTGTTTCTGTGTTCATGTACAGATGCCTGGCCTGGCCTGGCCTGGCCTGGCCTGGCCTGGCCTGGCTTGGCTTGGCTTGGCCTGGCTTGGCTTGGCTTGGCCTGGCCTGGCTTGGCTTATGTTCG
>NC_139995.1:56762651-56776267 GCF_964263955.1 Coregonus lavaretus
TACATATATGTTGTCGTCATTTCGAATGAAGCTTTGCATTTTTTATTTGTTTTCTGGCGTCATAATGAATAGACAGTCATTCACTTTTATTTCCTCAGATTTGACATCAAAACCATAAAGATGGGGTCCTACCTCGCCTCTCCTCGCCGCCAACATTGAGCCGTACCCAACCATAAATATGGGGTCCTACCTCAACGCCAACATTGAGCCGTACCCAACCATAAAGATGGGGTCCTACCTCGCCTCTCCTCGCCGCCAACATTGAGCCGTACCCAACCATAAAGATGGGGTCCTACCTCAACGCCAACATTGAGCCGTATCCAACCACAGCAACACTGAGAGTGACCAAAATATGAGTTTCTACCTTAGGTGAGCTATACTACCCTGTGTTACAGTGGGAAGGGAATACCTAGTCAGTTGTGTAACTGAATGCATTCAACCGAAATTAGTCTTCCGCATTTAATCCAACCCCTCTGAATCAGAGAGGTGCGGGGGGGCTGCCTTAATTTACTTTATCGGCTCCTGGGTAGTAGACTGCCTTGCAAAAGTATTCTTCCCCCTTGGCGTTTTTCCTATTTTGTTGCATTACAACACATAATTTAAATGGATTTTTGTTTGGATTTCATGTAATGGACATACACAAAATTGTCCAAATTGGTGAAGTGAAATGAAAAAACGTACTTGTTTCAAAAAATTATAAAAAAAAAAAATTACGGAAAAGTGGTGCGTGCATATGTATTCACCCCCTTTGCTATGAAGCCCCTAAATAAGATCTGGTGCAACAAATTACCTTCAGAAGTCAAATAAGTGGTTAAATAAAGTCCACCTGTGTGCAATCTAAGTGTCACATGAACTGTCACATGATCTCAGTATATATACACCTGTTCTGAAAGGCCCCAGAGTCTGCAACACCACTAAGCAAGGGGCACCACCAAGCAAGCGGCACCATGAAGACCAAGGAGCTCTCCAAACAGGTCAGGGACAAAGTTGTGGAGAAGTACAGATCAGGGTTATAAAAAAAATATCCTAAACTTTGAACATCCCACGAAGCACCATTAAATCCATTATTCAAAAATGGAAAGAATATGGCACCACAACAAATCTGCCTAGAGAGGGCCGCCCACCAAAACTCACGGACCAGGCAAAGAGGGCATTAATCAGAGAGGCAACAAAGAGACCAAAGATAACACTGAAAGAGCTGCAAAGCTCCACAGCAGAGATTGGAGTATCAGTCCATAGGACCACTTTAAGCCGTACAGTCCACAGAGCTGGGCTTTACGGAAGAGTGGCCAGAAAAAAGCAATTGCTTTAAAAAAAAATACATAAGAAAACACGTTTGGTGTTCCCCAAAAGGCATGTGGTAGACTCCCCAAACATATGGAAGAAGGTACTCTGGTCAAATGAAACTAAAATTGAGCTTTTTGGCTATCAAGGAAAACGCTATGTCTGGCGTAAACCCAACACCACTCATCACCCCGAGAACACCATCCCATCCCATCCAGTGAAGCATGGAGGTGGCAGCATCATGCTGTGGGGATGTTTTTCATCGGCAGGGACTGGGAAACTGGTCAGAATTGAAGGAATGATGGATGGCGCTAAATACAGGGAAATTCTTGATGGAAATCTGTTTCAGACTTCCAGAGATTTGAGACTGGGACGGAGGTTCAACTTCCAGCAGGACAATGACCCTAAGCATACTGCTAAAGAAACACTTGAGTGGTTTAAGGGGAAACATTTAAATGTCTTGGAATGGCCTAGTCAAAGCCCAGACCTCAATCCAATTGAGAATCTGTGATATGACTTAAAGATTGCTGTACACCAGCGGAACCCATCCAACTTGAAGGAGCTGTAGCAGTTTTGCCTTGAAGAATGGGCAAAAATCCCAGTGGCTAGATGTGGCAAGCTTATAGAAACATACCCCAAGAGACTTGCAACTGTAATTGCTGCAAAAGGTGGCTCTGCAAAGTATTGACTTGGGGGGGGTGAATAGTTATGCACGCTCAAGTTTTCAGTTTTTTTTTGTCTTAATTGATGTTTGTTTCACATGAAAAAATATTTTGTATCTTCAAAGTGGTAGGCATGTTGTGTAAATCAAATGATACAAACCCCCAAAAAATATATTTTAATTCCAGGTTGTAAGGCAACAAAGTAGGAAAAATGCCAAGGGGGGGTGAATACTTTCGCAAGCCACTGTATTTGTTGTTAGGGGTTAACTGCCTTGCTCAAGTGCTGAACTTCAACAACAAAATATCTACCTTGCTGGCTCGGGGTTCGAACCAGTGATCTTTCGGTTACTGGCCCAACGCTCTAAACAGCTAGGCTACCTGCCTTGTTACTAGTGCCACAGTGGTTTTACTGTAGTCTACTTTTGAACTGTAATTTTACGATATGATAGATACTACACAGCAAACTCAATTGGGTTTATTTTTCCCACAGAGAATCCGCAGGTTAGAGGTTAAAGGTTAAAGGTTAAACCTCTCAGACTCCTCGACAGACAGGAACCTTTGTCAGGGTGTGAGGAGTTCATCCAAGAAGAAGAAGGTATGTGTGTTTTCTCCCAAAGATGTCACAGAAACACTGATCTTTTTCCATCACCCCCCCCCCCCTATTTTAATATGTACATTTTGTAAATTCCATCTATTTTAATCTGTATATTTAGTAAATGCCATCTATTTAAATCTGTACTTCTGTGAATTCCATCTATTTTAATCTGTACATTTTGTGAATTCCATCTATTTTAATCTGTACATTTAGTCAATTCCATCTATTTTAATCTGTACATTTTGTCAATGCCATCTATTTTAATCAGTACACTAATTGATCACATATATTTACAAATAATCACATACTTAAATGTGCTAGTTGTGTTCTTATGTCCCTCCCTGGCACATCACTGTCACGCTTAGTGTAGGTGGGTGATGTGGTGGAATCAGACGCAGGACACCGGAGTATAGTCCATAAGACTTTAGTATATATCCAACACGGAAAATACTAATACAATATCCAAAGGCGCAACAAATACGCACAAAGGCAAAACGAAACCAAGAGCGCACCAGACAAGTGCGTAAACACTCCAAAACAGTGGAGGGAAGCTCAACCGAGCGAACATGTAGAAACCCTACACATGACTGACAAAATCCAATAACACACAACACTAGACAAACACAACGAGAAACTTATAGGACACTAATTACGCCAAATGAGAAACAGGTGTGAAAACAAACAGACAAAAGCAAACGAACACGAAACATACAACGGTGGCAGCTAGAATTCCGGAGACGACGAATGCCGAAGCCTGCCCGAACAAGGGAGAGAGGCAGCCTCGGCCGAAACCGTGACATTACCCCCCCCTTGACGCGCGGCTCCAGACGTGCGCCGACTCCGGCCTCGGGGACGACCCGGAGGACGTGGAGCAGGGCGCGTCGGATGCCCCCGATGGAATTCCGTCAGGAGCGACGGGTCCAAAATGTCTCTCCTCGGCACCCAGCACCGCTCCTCCGGACCGTACCCCTCCCACTCCACTAGATACTGGAGACCCCCCATCCGACGTCTCGAATCCAAGATGGACCTCACGGAGTACGCCGGTGCCCCCTCGATGTCCAATGGGGGCGGAGGAGTCTCCAAGATCTCATTTTCTTGGAGTGGGCCCGCTACCACCGGCCTGAGAAGGGACACATGGAACGAGGGGTTAATACACTTATACTCCACAGGTAGCTGTAATCTATAACATACCTCGTTCAACCTTCTCAGGACTTTAAATGGCCCTACAAACCGCCGACCCAGTTTCCGACAGGGCAGGCGGAGGGGCAGGTTTCTGGTAGAGAGCCAGACTCGATCACCAGGTGCGTACACCGGTCCCTCACTGCGGTGGAGATCAGCGCTCGCCTTCTGACGTCGGAGGGCCCGCTGCAGGTGGACGTGTGCAGCGTTCCAAGTCTCCTCCGAGCGCCGCGCCCACTCATCCACCGCAGGAGCCTCGATCTGGCTCTGCTGCCAGGGTGCCAGAACCGGCTGGTAACCTAACACACATTGAAATGGAGTTAGGTTAGTGGAGGAATGGCGTAGGGAATTCTGGGCCATCTCGGCCCAGGGAACGTACCTTGACCACTCCTCCGGCCGGTCCTGGCAGTATGTTCTGAGAAACCTACCCACATCCTGGTTTACGCGTTCCACCTGCCCATTACTCTCCGGGTGGTAACCCGAGGTGAGGCTCACCGAGACCCCCAACCGCTCCATAAACGCTCTCCAGACTCTGGAGGTGAATTGGGGACCTCGATCAGCCACAATGTCCTTGGGTACCCCGTAGTGCCGGAACACATGGGTGAATAGTGCTTCGGCAGTTTGTAGGGCAGTAGGAAGACCCGGCATGGGGAGCAAACGACAGGCCTTAGAGAACCGGTCCACAATGACCAGGATGGTAGTATTCCCTTGGGAGAGGGGAAGGTCTGTTATAAAATCCACAGAGAGGTGGGACCATGGTCGTTGTGGAACGGGCAGGGGTAGCAACTTACCCCTAGGCAGATGTCTAGGCGCCTTACACTGGGCGCACACCGAGCAGGAGGAAACATAAACCCTCACATCCCTTGCCAACGTGGGCCACCAGTACTTGGCACTAAGACAGTGCACTGTCCGGCCGATACCCGGATGTCCAGAGGAGGGTGACGTGTGAGCCCAATAGATCAATCGATCCCGAACCTCGAGCGGAACGTACTTCCGACCCTCCGGGCACTGTGGTGGACTAGGGTCGGTGCGTAACGCCCGCTCGAGTTCAGCATCGACCTCCCACACTACCGGTGCCACCAGACACGACTCCGGCAGTATGGGAGTGGGCTCCACGGACCTCTCCTCCGTGTCATACCGCCGAGACAGCGCATCTGCCTTACCATTCTGTGACCCAGGGATGTACGTGATCTTAAAAGTAAACCTGGTCAAGAACATACTCCATCTTGCCTGGCGAGGGTTCAGCCTCCTCGCCGCCCGGATGTACTCCAGGTTACGGTGGTCTGTCAAAATGAGGAAAGGGTGTTGAGCCCCCTCAAGCCAGTGCCTCCACACCTTTAGAGCCTGTACCACGGCTAACAGCTCCCTGTCCCCTACGTCATAGTTCCGCTTCGCCGGACTGAGCTTCTTAGAATAAAAAGCACAGGGGCGGAGTTTAGGTGGCGTGCCAGACCGTTGTGAAAGCATGGCTCCTAGACCGGCCTCTGACGCGTCCACCTCTACCTGGAACGGCAAAGAGGGATCCGGATGCGCCAGCACCGGGGCCGAGGTAAACAGGTCCTTCAGCCTCCCAAACGCCCTGTCCGCCTCGGCCGACCACTGCAGACGCACCGGACCCCCCTTCAAAAGAGACGTGATGGGAGCTGCCACCTGTCCAAAACCCCGGATAAACCTCCGGTAGTAATTCGCAAACCCCAAAAACTGCTGCACCTCCTTCACAGTGGTTGGTGTTTGCCAATTACGCACGGCCGACACCCGGTCTACCTCCATCTTCACCCCTGACGCAGACAACTGATACCCCAAAAAGGAGACCGACTCCTGGAAAAACAGACACTTCTCTGCCTTCACATACAGGTCGTGCTCCACCAGCCTCCGCAACACTCTACGCACCAGGGCCACATGCTCGACACGGGTTGGCGAGTACACGAGAATGTCATCAATGTACACAACCACCCCCTGCCCCTGCATGTCCCTGAAGATCTCATCCACGAATGATTGGAAAACTGACGGAGCGTTCATCAACCCGTATGGCATGACCAGATACTCGTAATGGCCCGAGGTGGTACTAAAGGCTGTCTTCCATTCATCGCCCTCCCTGATGCGCACCAAGTTGTACGCGCTCCTGAGATCTAATTTAGTGAAAAAACGCGCCCCATGCAACGACTCAGTCATGGTCGCAATCAGCGGGAGTGGATAACTGTACTTCACCGTAATCTGATTGAGACCACGGTAATCGATGCACGGGCGCAAACCACCATCCTTTTTCTTCACAAAAAAGAAACTTGAGGACGCAGGGGAAGTGGAAGGCTGTATGTATCCTTGTCTCAGAGATTCGTCTATGTAAGTCTCCATAGCTTTCTTCTCCTCTTGAGACAGAGGATACACATGGCTCCGTGGGAGCGCAGCTCCTGCCTTGAGGTCTATCGCACAATCTCCCTGCCTATGGGGCGGCAACCGCGTCGCCCTCGCCTTACTAAACGCAATAGCCAAATCCCCATACTCAGGGGGAACGTGCAATGCGGGCACCTGGTTTGGACTCTCCACCGAGGTAGCCCCTACGGAAACGCCCAAACATCTACCCACACACTGAGCAGACCACTCCATCAGAGCCCTCTCCTGCCACGAAATAGATGGGTTATGGGTACTCAACCAGGGCATGCCCAGCACCACCGGATACGCAGGAGAGTCAATCAGGAATAGCTGAATCATCTCCTGATGATACCCCTGCGCACACATCCTAAGTGGCGCCGTGACCTCCCTGATTAAGCCCGTACCCAACGGACGGCTATCTAGGGCATGAACGGGGAAAGGAACATCAACAGGAATAAGGGGAATCCCTAAGGCTAAACAAAACTTTTTATCAATAAAATTCCCAGCCGCGCCTGAATCTACCAGCGCCTTATGCTGGGAATGAGGTGCTACCTGTGGAAAACGCACAGGCATACAAAAATGGGCAACAGTGAGCTCTGGGTGAGTGGGGCGCCTACTCACCTGGAGGGAATCCCCAGTGTGGGACCTGTCGTCATCTCCCCTAGGAGGCCATCCCCAGCACCTAGCCGCGGTGTGTCCTCCCCGACCACAGTTGGTGCAGTGGATGGACCCCCTAGCCAACCGACTCCTCCTCTCTCTAGCGCCAGCGCCCCCGAGCTCCATGGGACACGGCTCGGAGGCGCTGGAGGGTGAAATGGACGGACCCTCCTCAGGACGTCCGCGGGTAGCCAGTAGGTTATCCAGCCTGATGGACATGTCGACCAGCTGGTCGAAAGAGAGGCTGGTGTCCCTACAAGCCAGCTCCCGACGGACGTCCTCTCGTAGGCTACATCTGTATAGATCGACGAGGGCCCGCTCATTCCACCCTGCATCTGCCGCTAGAGTACGGAATTCGAGAGCGAATTCTTGGGCACTCCTCCTCCCCTGCCGGAGGAAGACCAGACGCTCCCCCGCCGCTTTCCCCTCCGGGGGATGGTCAAACACCGCCCTGAAGCGGCGGGAGAACTCGTTGTATGTGATAGTCGCGGCGTCGATCTTCCTCCACTCCGCGTTGGCCCATTCCAACGCCTTCCCGGACAGGCAGGAGATCAGGGCGGACACGCTCTCATGCCCCGAGGGTGCCGGGTGCACGGTAGCCAGGTACAGCTCCACCTGGAGGAGAAATCCCTGACACCCAGCCCCGGTTCCGTCGTAGGCCCTCGGGAGAGAGAGTCGGATTCCTCGGGGTTCTGGCGCTGGAATGGGCGGACTGGCCGATGGTGCTGGCAGGGAGTGAGGTGGTGGAGGCGTTCCCCAGCCTCGGAGAGTGGTGATCACCTCCTGCAGGGCGGTCCCCATCTGCAGTATCTGGTCCTGTTGTTCCCGAACCTGGGCCTCCAGCTTCGTCTGGGCTGCTTCGGCTCCTGCTGATTCCATGGTAGGTGTGTTATTCTGTCACGCTTAGTGTAGGTGGGTGATGTGGTGGAATCAGACGCAGGACACCGGAGTATAGTCCACAAGACTTTAGTATATATCCAACACGGAAAATACTAATACAATATCCAAAGGCGCAACAAATACGCACAAAGGCAAAACGAAACCAAGAGCGCACCAGACAAGTGCGTAAACACTCCAAAACAGTGGAGGGAAGCTCAACCGAGCGAACATGTAGAAACCCTACACATGACTGAAAAAATCCAATAACACACAACACTAGACAAACACAACGAGAAACTTATAGGACACTAATTACGCCAAATGAGAAACAGGTGTGAAAACAAACAGACAAAAGCAAACGAACACGAAACATACAACGGTGGCAGCTAGAATTCCGGAGACGACGAACGCCGAAGCCTGCCCGAACAAGGGAGAGAGGCAGCCTCGGCCGAAACCGTGACAATCACAATGCCGAAATGTAGATGATGTTTCTGTAAATCAATATTTGTAATTGTTTTAAACATTTACATTTACATTTACATTTTAGTCATTTAGCAGACGCTCTTATCCAGAGCGACTTACAGTTAGTGAATACATATATATATATTTTTTATACTGGCCCCCCGTGGGAATCGAACCCACAACCCTGGCGTTGCAAACGCCATGCTCTATCAACTGAGCTACATCCCTGCCGGCCATTCCCTCCCCTACCCTGGACGACGCTGGGCCAATTGTGCGCCGCCCATGAGTCTCCCGGTCGCGGCCGGCTGCGACAGAGCCTGGATTCGAACCAGGATCTCTAGTGGCACAGCTAGCACTGCGATGCAGCGCCTTAGACCACTGTGCCACTCAGGAGACATTAAACTGTTGTTTTGTCAAGTTTGACAGAGGAATGAGTACATAAGTGAAATCAAACATGGAATCAATAAATAAACCACAGAAATACAATTGATATAATAATAATAATAATAATAATAATAATAATAATAATAATAATAATAATATATGTTTATAGTGTCTTAAAACGTCTTATTATTTCAAAGACTTCTTAAGACGTCTTCAACATTTAAGACGTATTGAGACGTCTTTAAGACAAGTCTATACACATGCCTGAAAGACGTACAAGAGCGGTGCGTGGGTAAAATCACTGAGAAACTAGTCCAGAAAAAGATTCCATATTGTAACCTACAGTTGAAGTCGGAAGTTTACATACACTTAGGTTGGAGTCAACCACTCCACAGATTTCTCGTTAACAAACTACCGTTTTGGCAAGTCGGTTAGGACATCTACTTTGTGCATGACACAAGTAATTTGTCCATCAATTGTTTACAGACAGATTATTTCATTTATGATTCACTATATCACAATTCTAGTGGGTCAGAAGTTGGAAAATTTCAGAAAATGATGTAATGTCTTTAGAAGCTTCTGATAGGCTAATTGACATCATTTGAGTCAATTGGAGGTGTACCTGTGGATGTATTTCAAGGCCTACCTTCAAACTCAGTTTCTCTTTGCTTGACATCATGGGAAAATCAAAAGTAATCTGCCAAGACCACAAAAAAAACATTGTAGACCTCCACAAATCTGGTTCCTCCACGGGAGCAATTTCCAAACGCTGAAGGTACCACGTTCATCTGTACAAACAATAGTACACAAGTATAAACACCATGGGACCACGGAACCGTCATACCGCTCAGGAAGGAGACGCGTTCTGTCTCCTAGAGATGAACTTACTTCAGTGTGAAAAGTGCAAATAAATCGCAGAACAACAGCAAAGGACCTTGTGAAGATGCTGGAGGAAACAGGTACAAAAGTATCTATATCCACAGTAAAACGAGTCCTATATCGACATAACCTGAAAGGCCACTCAGCAAGGAAGAAGCCACTGCTCCAAAACCGCCATAAAAAAGCCAGACTACGGTTTGCAACTGCACATGGGGACAAAGACCATACTTTTTGGAGAAACGTCCTCTGGTCTGATGAAACAAAAATAAACTGTTTGGCCATAATGACCATCATTATGTTTTGTAGGAAAAAGGGGGTTGCTTGCAAACCGAAGAACACCATCCCAACCGTGAAGCACGGGGGTGGTGGCATCATGCTCTGGGGGTGCTTCGCTGCAGGAGGGACTGGTGCACTTCACAAAATAGATGGCATCATGAGGAAGGAAAAGTATATGGATATATTGAAGCAACATCTGAAGACATCAGTCAGGAAGTTAAAGCTTGTTCGCAAATGGGTCTTCCAAATGGACGATGACCCCAAGCATACTTCCAAAGTTGTGGCACAAAGTCTTAAGGACAACAAAGTCAAGGTATTGGAGTAGCCATCACAAAGCCCTGACCTCAATCCTATAGAAAATATGTGGGCAGAACTGAAAAATCGTGTGCAAGCAAGGAGGCCTACAAACCTGACTCAGTTGCAACAGCTCTGTCAGGAGGAATGGGCCAAAATTCACCCAACTTATTGTGGGAAGCTTGTGGAATTCTACCCGAAACGTTTGACCAAAGTTAAACAATTTAAAGGCAATGCTACCAAATACTAATTGAGTGTATGTAAACTTCTGACCCACTGGGAATGTGATGAAATAAATCAAAGCTGAAATAAATAATTCTCTCTACTATTATTCTGACATTTCAGATTCTTAAAATAAAGTGGTGATCCTAACTGACTTAAGACAGGGCATATTTACTAGGATTAAATGACAGGAATTGTGAAAAACAGAGTTTAAATGTATTTGGCTAAGGTGTATGTAAACTTCCGACTTCAACTGTATGTGTTGTGATAATTGCGTTGTTTGCGCTATAACCTTTTAGTCCATATGCCTTGACACCGTGCTATATAGGCCTAAGACCAAGACAATAAGAAGACACAGTGGCAGAATATATTCAATCACACATTTCCTTTATTACAAAACCGGAGAGCAACATCTGTCCGGTGAAGTCCAGAAAACATATAGCATGTTACAAACAGTTACATGACCTACCTCATGGTCAAGCAAGTTAATGTTTCCAATAATTTCGGACTACTAAACAACTATTGATTTAGAACCACAGAGAGTTAACCGCAAGTCACAAAGAAAACAGGACCTGCTTCCACTATTCCAGCACCATTTCAACGTCAACATTTCAAAATTGTCTAATCCCCTATACTTAGTCTAATACAGTGACAACTAAAAGATACCCCAAACTATTTATTCCAATCAACATAAGCTAAATATTATGTGGCTATCCCATGGTACTGATTTTATGTGTGTATGTGTGTGTGCAAGTAGAAAAACATGTTGATTCACCTTACTTGTAGAGAAACGCTAAGGCCATCCTCCTCTTTCATGTTGCCTAAACAGTCCATGACTCTGTCATACAGTAAACAATTTTAGTTTTTGTTGTCCTAGGCTTCCTGGCTAAATTACTTGCTCGCAAGCTTCCACCAGGTCAGCTACAGTGAGGGAAAAATGTATTTGATCCCCTGCTGATTTTGTACGTTTGCCCACTGACAAAGACATGATCAGTCTATCATTTTAATGGTAGGTTTATTTGAACAGTGAGAGACAGAATAACAACAAAAAAATCCAGAAAAATGCATGTCAAAAATGTTATAAATTGATTTGCATTTTAATGAGGGAAATAAGTATTTGACCCCTCTGCAAAACATGACTTAGTACTTGGTGGCAAAACCCTTGTTGGCAATCACAGAGGTCAGACGTTTCTTGTAGTTGGCCACCAGGTTTGCACACATCTCAGGAGGGATTTTGTGCCACTCCTCTTTGCAGATCTTCTCCAAGTCATTAAGGTTTCGAGGCTGATGTTTCGCAACTCAAACCTTCAGCTCCCTCCACAGATTTTCTATGGGATAAGGTCTGGAGACTGGCTAGGCCACTCCAGGACCTTAATGTGCTTCTTCTTGAGCCACTCCTTTGTTGCCTTGGCCATGTGTTTTGGGTCATTGTCATGCTGGAATACCCATCCACGACCCATTTTCAATGCCCTGGCTGAGGGAAGGAGGTTCTCACCAAAGATTTGACGGTACATGGCCCCGTCCATCGTCCCTTTGATGCGGTGAAGTTGTCCTGTCCCCTTAGCAGAAAAACACCCCCAAAGCATAATGTTTCCACCTCCATGTTTAAAGGTGGGGATGGTGTTCTTGGGGACATAGGCAGCATTCCTCCTCCTCCAAACACGGCGAGTTGAGTTGATGCCAAAGAGCTCCATTTTGGTCTCATCTGACCACAACACTTTCACCCAGTTCTCCTCTGAATCATTCAGATGTTCATTGGCAAACTTCAGACTGGCCTGTATTTGTGCTTTCTTGAGCAGGGGGACCTTGTGGGCGCTGCAGGATTTCAGTCCTTCACGGCGTAGTGTGTTACCAATTGCTTTCTTGGTGACTATGGTCCCAGCTGCCTTGAGCTCAATGACAAGATCCTCCCTTGTAGTTCTGGGCTGATTCCTCACCGTTCTCATGATCATTGCAACTCCACGAGGTGAGATCTTGCATGGAGCCCCAGGCTGAGGGAGATTGACAGTTATTTTGTGTTTCTTCCAATTGCGAATAATCACACCAACTGTTGTCACCTTCTCACCAAGCTGCTTGGCGATGGTCTTGTAGCCCATTCCAGCCTTGTGTAGGTCTTTAATCTTGTCCCTGACATCCTTGGAGAGCTCTTTGGTCTTGGCCATGGTGAAGAGTTTGGAATCTGATTGATTGATTGCTTCTGTGGACAGGTGTCTTTTATACAGGTATCAAGCTGAGATTAGGAGCACTCCCTTTAAGAGTGTGCTCCTAATCTCAGCTCGTTACCTGTATATAAAACACCTGGGAGCCAGAAATCTTTCTGATTGAGAGGGGCTCAAATATTATTTCCCTCATTAAAATGCAAATCAATTCATAACATTTTTGACATGCGTTTTTCTGGATTTTTTTGTTGTTATTCTGTCTCTCACTGTTCAAATAAACCTACCATTAAAATTATAGACTGATCATGTCTTTGTCAGTGGACAAACTTACAAAATCAGCAGGGGATCAAATACTTTTTTCCCTCACTGTAGTTAACATTAGCATACTACATCTAGCTACGTGTTGAACTTCCATACTCTCAGTCCAGGGGCACAATGTATACATTCATGGTTGGATCTGAATCACCATTATAATCATTGACCATTACAGAAAATTAAGTAAATCCACAAGTCCAAATCCTTATCTCCTCCATGGCTAATTTAGGAAAGGGCCGATTTTACCTAGCCAGCTAACCACCGGAGGACAACAACACAACGAGATGCAACAATTCAAGTTTTTTTCTCTCAATAATTACGTTTGGCTTGTTATGTGATTGGTCTGAAGCCAAATTCACACTGGCTTCCCTTTAAACCCTTTTTTGGGTGCACCAGTACCATTCACATCTGAGTACGCTCAGTTTAGCTCAACACTGATTGGCTATTATGTGATTTAAAAAATATTCAAGGGAGGCCAAACGCTCGCTGGCTTCCCTGTCATTCAATGCTACGGGCGGCAACAATGTCGTGCTCTTTCTGACCAGACAGCATCAGACAGATATGCTACACATACTGTGACAAGGGGCGGTGTTTCATTCGATCGGATGCTTTCTCCGGTGAGATACATTCAGCCTATTGTGAAATTATTTTGTATTTTTTTTTTTTGGGGGGGGGGGGAGTAAATGTTTCGGGCCTTCCCTTGGCATCCATGAATACACGCCACTGAAGACGTCTTCACCTTTTAAGACATGTCTTAAGACGTCTCAAGACGTGGTGATGGCTGGGTACGGAGGAAGACGAGAGAGATGAAAAACTGAGTGAGAAACAAAGAGAAAGAGGAAACCAGAGAGAGAGAAAGAGGAAAACAGAGATAGAGAAAGAGGAAACCAGAGAGAGAGAAAGAGGAAACCAGAGAGGGAGAAAGAGGAAAACAGAGAGAAAGAGGAAAACAGAGAGAGAGAAAGAGGAAACCAGAGAGAGAGAAAGAGGAACCAGAGA
>NC_139995.1:56776467-56846467 GCF_964263955.1 Coregonus lavaretus
ACTTGAGACATCTGTGGCATTGTGTTGTGTGACAAAACTGCACATTTTAGAGGGGCCTTTTATTGTCACCAGCCCAAGGTGCAACTGTGTAATGATCATGCTGTTTAATCAGCTTGTTGATATGCCACACCTGTCAGGTGGATGGATTATCTTGGTAAAGGAGAAATGGAGGGAGGAGAGGAGAGGAGAGGAGAGGAGAGGAGAGGAGAGGAGAGGAGAGGAGAGGAGAGGAGAGGGAGGAGAGGAGAGGAGAGGAGAGGAGAGGAGAGGAGAGGAGAGGAGAGGAGAGGAGAGGAGAGTGATGATCATGCTGTTTAATCAGCTTCTTGATACGCCACAATTTTCAGGTGGCTGGATTATCTTGGCAAAGGAGAAATGCTCACTAACAGGGATGTAAACAAATTTGTGCACAAAATTTGAGAGAAATAAGCTTTTTGGCGTATGGAACATTTCTGGGATCTTTTATTTCAGCTCATGAAACATGGGACCAACACTTTACATGTTGTGTTTATATTTTTGTTCAATATAGTTTAGTGACAATTTTTTGTTTGTTAAATATGGGTAAAAAAAAATATGATAATTTCCCAATGTTTCGTGTATCTCTCAGATATAAGACTGACATTTTAAAACAAACATACTTTAATTTATATATATATAGTACCAGTCCAAAGTTTGGACACACCAACCCATTCCAGGGTTTTCTTTATTTCGACTATTTTCTACATTGTAGAATAATAGTGACCACATCAAAACCATGAAACAACACATATGGAATGATGTAGTAACCAAAAAAGTGTTCAACAAATCAAAATATATTTTATATTTGAGATTCTTCAAAGTAGCCACCCTTTGCCTTGATGACAGCTTTGCACACTCTTGGCATTCTCTCAACCAGCTTCATGAGGTAGTCACCTGGAATTCATTTCAATTAACAGGCTTATCCAGGCTCTGTCGTAGCCGGCCGTGACCGGGAGACCCATGGGGCGGTGCACAATTGGCCCAGCGTCGTCCAGGGTAGGGGAGGGAATGGCCGGCAGGGATGTAGCTCAGTTGGTAGACCATGGCGTTTGCAATGCCAGGGTTGTGGGTTCATTTCCCACGGTATGAAAAAATATATAAAAAATAATGTATGCACTCGCTTAACTATAAGTCGCTCTGGATAAGAGCGTCTGCTAAATGACTAAAATGTAAACAGGTGTGCCTTCTTAAAAGTTAATTTGTGGAATTTATTTTGTACTGCGTTTGAGCCAATCAGTTGTGTTGTGACAAGGAAGTGGGAGGGGGGGGTATACAGAAGATAGCCCTATTTGGTAAAAGACCAAGTCCATAGTATGAAAAGGTATGCACTCACTAACTGTAAGTCGCTCTGGATAAGAGCGTCTGCTAAATGACAAAAAAATAAAAAATGCTCAAATTGTCACATCTGTTCCTGCAACGCCCTCTGCTGCTCATCCTATGTCTCCTTGACCTGCCACCACTCCCCCAGTACTCTCTCCCTCTCCCTCTCTCTCTCTCTCTCTCTCTGTGTGTGTGATTGTGTGGGCGGAGACAGGTGTGCTGGAGTCAGAGCAGATCCCCACCAGCTGCAACCTGTTCCATAATCAAGACCTCTACAAATACTCAGTCCTGCCACTTCCACGCTGCCAGATCGTAATCTCTGCTCAGTCAGTCTACGGGTCTAGCCGTGTGTTACTATTCAGATCCTGTTATCCTGTTGTGCCTGTTTTCTTTGCCTGACACTGATTTCCTCTCCGCTACAGTTCTGCCCGCTCTGACTCTTTTTCCTGTCTCCAGTCCCACGTCTCGTCATCCTGCTACTCTGTCCTGGATTTCCCACTCTACTACTCCTTTGGATTCCCCTCTGGACCTGCTCACCCTGTCTCAACCCCACTCGCTCCAGCCTTCGCACCTGGTTTCCAGCAGTTTCCCCTGACCTGCACTCCATCTCCCTCCTGTGTTTCAATAAATACCTTGGTTACTTCATCCCAGTCTCCTCGTCTGAGTCTGCTCTTGGGTTCCATGCTGAGTTCCATGCTGCCACAGTTTCTTTCCTGGGTTATATTATTGCACAGGGACAGTTACGTATGGACCCCGCCAAGTTAATTGCAGTCACAGAGTGGCCTGCTCCTTCCAACCTGAAGCAGCTACAGAGTTTCCTGGGGTTTGCAAAGTTTTACAGACATTTCATCTGCAACTACAGCCGTCTGGCAGCACCTCTCACCCCTCTCACCTCCACCTCCACTCCGTTCCACTGGACTCCTGAGGCAGAGGCAGCATTCCTGGAACTCAAGCGTCGCTTCACCTCCACTCCGGTCCTTACTCAGCCCGACCCAGAACTCCAGTTCATCGTGGAGGTGGACGCCTCTGACACCGGGGTAGGTGCTGTTCTGTCTCAACGTTCCCCCTCTGATCAGAAGGTCCACCCATGTGCATTCTTTTCCCGTAAGCTCTCACCTGCAGGGAGGAATTTTGACATCGGAAACCGGGAACTCCTGGCAGTTAAGCTTGCTCTGGAGGAACCCCCTTCATCGTGTGGACTGACCATAAAAACCTGTCCTACATCCAGACCGCCAAACGTCTGAACTCCCGGCAAGCCAGGTGGGGCTTGATCTTCAGTAGATTCAATTTCACACTCACTTATCGCCCTGGTTCGAAGATTACCAAGCCTAATGCCCTCTCTCGCCAGTTCACCACCAACAACACGGGTACCGAGCCAGAAGCCATTGCGCCATCCACCTGCATCGTTGTCGCCGTCACCTGGGAGATTGAGTCCCGTATCCGCCAGGCTCAGCAGAACCAGCCTGACCCGGTAACGGTCCTAGTAATGCTCTGTTTGTCCCAGATTGTGTTTGCTCTGATGTTCTTCAGTGGGGCCATTCTACCCACCTCACCTGTCACCCTGGTATGAACCGGACCCTCGCCTTCCTGCGTCAGCGTGTTTGGTGGCCCACCATGGAGAGAGATGTCTGGGAGTTTGTCACAGCCTGTTCGGTTTGTGCCCGGAACAAAACCTCCACTAAACCCACTTCCGGTCTGCTCCGCCCTCTTCCCATACCCAGTCGCCACTGGTCACACATAGCCCTGGACTCCGTCACTGGCCTTCCCCCATCTAACGGTAACTCCGTCATCCTCACCATTATTGACAGGTTTTCCAAAATGGCTAACTTCATTCCCCTCTCCAAGCTCCCATCCTCCAGGGAGACTGTGGACCTGTTAGTATGCCATGTGTTTCGTCTGCATGGCATCCCCACTGAATTCATTTCCGACAGAGGACCCCAGTTTACCTCCCAGGTATGGAGATCAGCTCTTGGTATCAATGTCAGTCTTTCTTCTGGATATCACCCCCAGACCAAAGGCCAGACCGAACGGGCCAACCAAGAGATGGAGACTGCCCCACGCTGCGTGACTTCTGCTAACCCTTCCTCCTGGAGCGCCCAGCTACCCTGGGTTGAATATGCCCACAACACCCTCACCAACGCCTCGTCAGGTATGTCACCCTTCAAGTGTGCTCTGGGTTACCAACCCCCCTTGTTCCCCGCCCTAGAGGTTGAGGTTGTGATTCCCTCTGTCCAGGACCATCTGTGCCGTTGTCACCATACCTGGAGGAAGGCCCGGGCTGCCCTTCTTCTTGCCTCTGACAGGACCCAGTCCCAAGACAACCATCGCCGGGCCTCAGCTCCAGTCTATACCCCGGGTCAAAACGTATGGCTCTCATCGAAGGACCTGCCATTGAAGGTGGCATCGAAGAAACTTTCCCCCCAATTCATTGGTCCCTTTGAAATTGACCATGTCATTAACCCCTCTGCGGTGAGCCTGAAACTCCCAGCCTCTCTCAGGATCCATCCTACCTTCCATGTATCCCTGATTAAACCTGTCTGCTCCAGTCCCCTGTCTCCTCCTGCAGCAGCTCCTCCACCCCCTGGGCTCATCGATGACCATCCTGTCTATACCGTCTGGCAGGTTCTAGACGTGCGCCGTCGGAGTCGTGGATGGCAGTTCCTGGTGGACTGGGAGGGATACGGGCTGGCTGGGTGCCCCGCCGTCACATTCTAGACCCCTCCATCTTATGGGATTTCTATGCCTCACACCCAGATAAGCCTGGTCGGGCGCCAGGTGGCGCCAATAGAGGGGGGGGGGGCACTGTCACATCTGCTCCTGCAACGCCCTCTACTGCTCATCTTATGTCTCCTTGACCTGCTGCCACTGTGTGTGTGTGTGTGTGTGTGTGTGTGTGTGATTGTGTGGGCGGAGACAGGTGTGCTGGATTCAGAGCAGATCCCCACCAGCTGCAACCTGTTCCATAATCAAGACCTCTACAAATACTCAGTCCTGCCACTTCAACACTGCCAATTCGTGATGGAGTGCTTCATCAGATGACCTGGCCTCCACAATCCCCTAACCTCAACCCAATTGAGATGGTTTAGGATGAGTCGGACCGCAGACTGAAGGAAAAGCAGCCAATAAGTGCTCAGCATATGTGGGAACTCCTTCAAGACTGTTGGAAAAGCATTCCAGGTGAAGCTGGTTGAGAGAATGCCAAGAGTGTGCAAAGCTGTCATCAAGTCTAAGGGTGGCTACTTAAAGAATCTCAAATATTAAATATATTTTGATTTGTTTAACACTTTTTGGGTTACTACATGATTCCATAAGTGTTCTTTCATAGTTTTGATGTCTTCACTATTATTCAACAATGTAGAAAATAGTAAAAATTAAGAAAAACCCTTGAATGAGTAAGTATGTCCACATTTTTGACTGGTACTGTAGGTCTCCATAGCCTTGGTCTCCGGATCCGACAGCGAGTACAGTCGTCCCCGGGGCTGGGTGGTGACTGGGAGAAGGTTGATTCCACAGTCGTATGGTCGGTGCGGCGGAAGCGAAGTTTCCCGGGCCTTACTGAACACCTCCCGGTGGTCTGAGTCTGCTGGGTCAGTAATGGCCAGTTCGTACTATCACGTTTCAGGAGAAAACCCAGATGCAGACAGTGTCGAAGTAACAAATGTTTATTACAATAATAGGGGGCAGGCAAACGACAGGTCAAGGGCAGGCAGAGGTCAGTAATCCAGATCAGAATCCAAAAGGTACAGAACGGCAGGCAGTCTCAGGGTCAGGGCAGGCAGAGTTCAATAATCCAGGGTGGTGTGACAAGGTACAGAACGGCAGGCAGGCTCAGGGTCAGGGTAGGCAGAATGGTCAAAACTGGGAAAACTAGAAAACAGGAACTTGAGAAAGACAGTAGCAAGGGGAAAACCACTGGTAGGCTCGATGAGACAAAACGAACTGGCAACAGACAAACAGAGAACACAGGTATAAATACACTGGGGATAATGGGGAAGATGGGCAACACCTTTTATTTTATTTATTTTTTATTTTTATTTCACCTTTATTTAACCAGGTAAACCAGTTGAGAACAAGTTCTCATTTACAACTGCGACCTGGCCAAGATAAAGCAAAGCAGTGCGATAAAAACAACAACACAGAGTTACATATGGGGTAAAACAAAACAAGTCAAAAAAAATACAACAGAAATACATATATATACAGTGTGTGCAAATTTAGCAAGTTATGGAGGTAAGGCAATAAAATAGGCTATAGTGCAAAATAATTACAATTAGTATTAACACTGGAATGATAGATGTGCAAGAGATGATGTGCAAATAGAGATACTGGGGTACAAATGAGCAAAATAAATAACAATATAGGGATGAGGTAGTTGGGCGGGCTAATTTCAGATGGGCTGTGTACAGGTGCAGTAATCGGTAAGGTGCTCTGACAACTGATGCTTAAAGTTAGTGAGGGAGATAAGTGTCTCCAGCTTCAGAGATTTTTGCAATTTGTTCCAGTCATTGGCAGCAGAGAACTGGAAGGAATTGCGGCCAAAGGAGGTGTTGGCTTTGGGGATGACCAGTGAGATATACCCGCTGGAGCGCAGACTACGGGTGGGTGTTGCTATGGTGACCAATGAGCTAAGATAAGGCGGGGATTTGCCTAGCAGTGATTTATAGATGGCCTGGAGCCAGTGGGTTTGGCGACGAATATGTAGTGAGGACCAGCCAACAAGAGCGTACAGGTCACAGTGGTGGGTATTATATGGGGCTTTGGAGACAAAACGGATGGGACTGTGATAGACTACATCCAATTTGCTGAGTAGAGTGTTGGAGGCTATTTTGTAAATGACATCGCCGAAGTCAAGGATCGGTAGGATAGTCAGTTTTACGATGGCATGTTTGGCAGCATGAGTGAAGGAGGCTTTGTTGCGAAATAGGAAACCGATTCTAGATTTAACTTTGGATTGGAGATTCTTAATGTGAGTCTGGAAGGAGAGTTTACAGTCTAACCAGACACCTAGATATTTGTAGTTGTCCACATACTCTAGGTCAGACCCGTCGAGTGTAGTGATTCTAGTCGGGTGGGCGGGTGCAAGCAGCGTTCGGTTGAAGAGCATGCATTTAGTTTTACTAGTGTTTAAGAGCAGTTGGAGGCTACTGAAGGAGTGTTGTATGGAATTGAAGCTCGTTTGGAGGTTTGTTAACACAGTGTCCAATGAAGGGCCAGATGTATACAAAATGGTGTCGTCTGCGTAGAGGTGGATCTGAGAGTCACCAGCAGCAAGAGCGACGTCATTGATATACACAGAGAAAAGAGTCGGCCCAAGAATTGAACCCTGTGGCACCCCCATAGAGACTGCCATAGGTCCAGACAACAGGCCCTCCGATTTGACACATTGAACTCTATCTGAGAAGTAGTTGGTGAACCAGGAGAGGCAGTCATTTGAGAAACCAAGGCTATTTAGTCTGCCAATAAGAATGCGGTGGTTGACAGAGTCGAAAGCCTTGGCCAGGTCAATGAAAACGGCTGCACAGTACTGTCTATTATCGATCGCGGTTATAATATTGTTTAGGACCTTGAGCGTAGCTGAAGTGCACCCATGACCAGCTCGGAAACCGGATTGCATAGCGGAGAAGGTACGGTGGGATTCGAAATGGTCGGTGATCTGTTTGTTGACTTGGCTTTCAAAAACTTTTGAAAGGCAGGGCAGGATGGATATGGGTCTGTAACAGTTTGGATCTAGAGTGTCACCCCCTTTGAAGAGGGGGATGACCGTGGCAGCTTTCCAATCTCTGGGGATCTCAGACGTTACGAAAGAGAGGTTGAACAGGCTAGTAATAGGGGTTGCGACAATTTCGGCGGCTAGTTTTAGAAAGAAAGGGTCCAGATTGTCTAGCCCAGATGATTTGTAAGGGTCCAGATTTTGCAGCTCTTTCAGAACATCAGCTGTCTGGATTTGTGTGAAGGAGAAGCGGGGGGGAGCATGGGCAAGTTGCAGCGGAGGGTGCAGAGCTGGTGGCCGGGGTAGTGGTAGCCAGGTGGAAAGCATGGCCAGCCGTAGCAAAATGCTTGTTGAAATTCTCGATTATTGTAGATTTATCGGTGGTGATAGTGTTTCCTAGCCTCAGTGCAGTGGGCAGCTGGGAGGAAGTGCTCTTATTTTCCATGGACTTTACAGTGTCCCAAAACTTTTTGGAGTTAGTGCTACAGGATGCAAATTTCTGTTTGAAAAAGTTAGCCTTTGCTTTCCTAACTGCTTGTGTATATTGGTTCCTAACTTCCCAGAAAAGTTGCATATCGCGGGGGCTATTTGATGCTAATGCAGTACGCCACAGGATGTTTTTGTGCTGGTCAAGGGCAGTCAAGTCTGAGGAGAACCAGGGGCTATATCTGTTCTTAGTTCTGTATTTTTTGAATGGGGCATGTCTATTTAAGTTTGAGAGGAAATTACTTTTAAAGAACAACCAGGCATCCTCTACTGACGGAATGAGATCTATATCCATCCAGGATACCTGGGCCAGGACAATTAGGAAGGCCTGCTCGCTGAAGTGTTTTTGGGAGCGTTTGACAGTGATGAGGGGTGGTCGTTTGACCGCGGACCCGTTACGGACGCAGGCAATAAGGCAGTGATCGCTGAGATCCTGGTTGAAGACAGCGGAGGTGTATTTAGAGGGTAAGTTAGTCAGGATGATATCTATGAGGGTACCCATGTTTACGGATTTAGGGTTGTACCTGGTAGGTTCGTTGATAATTTGTGTGAGATTGAGGGCATCTAGTTTAGATTGTAGGATGGCCGGGGTGTTAAGCATATCCCAATTTAGGTCACCAAGCAGTACGAACTCTGAGGATAGATGGGGGGCAATCAATTCACATATGGTGTCCAGGGCACAGCTGGGGGCTGAGGGGGGTCTGTAGCAAGCGGCAACAGTGAGAGATTTATTTCTGGAAAGGTGGATTTTTAGAAGTAGAAGCTCAAACTCTTTGGGCACAGACCTGGATAGTATGATAGAGCTCTGCAGGCTATCTCTACAGTAGATTGCAACTCCACCCCATTTGGTAGTTCTATCTAGACGGAAAATGTTATAGTTGGGGATGGACATTTCAGAATTTTTGGTGGCCTTCCTAAGCCAGGATTCAGACACTGCTAGAACATCAGGGTTGGCGGAGCGTGCTAACGCAGTGAATAACTCAAACTTAGGAAGGAGGCTTCTGATATTTATGTGCAGAAAACCAAGACTTTTACGGTTACAGAAGTCAACAAATGATAGCTCCTGGGGAGTAGGAGTGATACTGGGGGCTGCAGGGCCTGGGTTAGCCTCTACATCACCAGAGGAACAGAGGAGGACTAGAATAAGGATACGACTAAAGGCTTTAAGAACTGGTCTTCTAGTGCGTTGGGTACATAGAATAAAGGGGGCAGTTCTCCGGGCGTTGTAGAAAAGATTCAGGGCATTATGTACAGAAAAGGATATGGAAGGATATGAGTACAGTTCAGGTAACCCTAAGCGTTGGGTAACAATGAAAGAGATAGCGTCATTGGAGGCACCGATTGAGCCGGTCTCGGCGTGTATAGGGGGTGGAACAAATGAACTATATGAGGCAGTTTGAGAGGGACTAGGGGTTCTACAGTGAAATTGTATAATAAGAACTAACCCAAACAGCAATAGGCAAGGCATAATTGACATGGGAGAGAGGCATAAAGCAGTCACAGGTGTTATTAGAGAGAGCTAAGACAACAACTGGAAATAGCGATAACGTTTGGGCTAAGACTAAACAGAATAAACAGGACAGGGTACCGTGTAAAGGAACAGTCCAGCAGGCATCAGCTGTGCAGCTGAGTGATCGTAAGGTCCAGTGAACAGCAATATGTGAGTCCGAGAGCAGTTCAAATTGGTGCTTCAGCACAGCTAGCAGGGAGCACAGTTGTAGTTTGCGTGTGCTAGCGGGCCGGGGCTGGCAGATGGATCTTCGTGGTCGTCGCAACTGGAAGCCTGATGAAACCACATCAGACTATTTCGTCGGCAAACCAGTCGTGTTGGATCGGCGGGGCTCAGTGTTAACACTAGGAGGTCCCGTCCGGTTGACAGAGAGGTAGATAGCCAGGAGATGGGCCTGAGGCTAGCTCAGGGCTAACTGGTGCTTGCTATAGGGCAATGGTAAATCAGCCACAACAGGTTGCAGCTAGCTAGCTGGTTGTGATGATCCGGCGCTAGGGTCCAGTGATTCCGGCAGAAAGTCCAATAAGCTCTGGGTCGATAGCACGCTGGGTCGATAGCACGCTGTGCAGACTGGCCGACGAATTGTCCAGGCTAGAGCTAGAGCTGGCTGGTGGATAGTGTAGGCCACGGACAGTGGGGAAGACGCTAACGGTGACTAATAACAGGTAGCCATTTAGTTGCGGCTACACTAGTATCAGCTTACGGTTCTTGATGAAAGTTATAAAGAAATAATAGAATCCTTTCCACGTTGGGTGAGGCGGGTTGCAGGAAAGTATATTTAGTTAAAGAATGAAAAGTAAAAATTAAGAGATATATACAAAATAGACAAAAAAAACAAGAAACGGGATATTTACACAGGACGATGAAATAAAGCGACCGCACTGCTACGCCATCTTGGAATCACCTGGAGGGGTGTGGAGACAATCACAAAGACAGGTGAAAATATCAGGGTGTGACAATATCTGACAAACATACATATACTGTTGAAGTTTGAACATACCATTCAAATTATAGACTGATCATTTCTTTGTCAGTGGGAAAACTTTCAAAATCAGCAGGGGATCAAATACTTTTTTCCCTCACTGTACTTAATTCTGTTCTCCCCATCGACCACCGTTTTTGAGCAGACGAGGTGAGGCTGGAGGTGAGGTCGATGCCAGAGACCCATTGATAGGCATAGCAGTGTAGATCAGTTTATGGCCCCTCAACAAAGACACTGGGTGGTCACACAGTAACACTACCCACACAGAGCACTGATTACATTATCAGTAAAAAATAAATAAAATAAAAACGTTTTTTTTTTTTAAATGGTGGAACAAACCTGAATGCTGTGTTCACCTTTCTATTTCACTTCAGATATCATCAAATGTGAAGTGTAATAGAATGGTAAACGCAGTGATCAGGCTGGTTCCACCAGGCTAGGTTATACCCTGGACATTATATGGGAACGCAGTGATCAGGCTGGTTCCACCAAGCTAGGTTATACCCTGGACATTATATGGTGAACACAGTGATCAGGCTGGTTCCACCAGGCTAGGTTATACCCTGGAAATTATATGGGAACACAGTGATCAGGCTGGTTCCACCAGGCTAGGTTATACCCTGGACATTAAATGGGAACACAGTGATCAGGCTGGTTCCACCAGGCTAGGTTATACCCTGGACATTATATGGGAACACAGTGATCAGGCTGGTTCCACCAGGCTAGGTTATGCCCTGGACATTATATGGTGAACACAGTGATCAGGCTGGTTCCACCAGGCTAGGTTATGCCCTGGACATTATATGGGAACACAGTGATCAGGCTGGTTCCACCAGGCTAGGTTATACCCTGGACATTAAATGGGAACACAGTGATCAGGCTGGTTCCACCAGGCTAGGTTATGCCCTGGACATTATATGGGGACACAGTGATCAGGCTGGTTCCACCAGGCTAGGTTATGCCCTGGACATTATATGGTGAACACAGTGATCAGGCTGGTTCCACCAGGCTAGGTTATACCCTGGACATTATATGGTGAACACAGTGATCAGGCTGGTTCCACCAGGCTAGGTTATGCCCTGGACATTATATGGTAAACGCAGTGATCAGGCTGGTTCCACCAGGCTAGGTTATACCCTGGACATTATATGGTGAACACAGTGATCAGGCTGGTTCCACCAGGCTAGGTTATACCCTGGACATTATATGCATCTAAGAAGTAGAAAATAAGCAACAAATAATGTCAGTTTACGTAAATTATGTTTCACAAATGTGTTATCAAATGTATCAAAGTAATGAAGTCTGTTACATTTTTGTATTTGTTGAAATGAGGAGCCTGTGAAAGCTGTTGCCGCTGACAGGTGAAGGTTGCTGGCCAGATACAACCAACATATGGCTGACTGTTCTGTTCATAGGAATGCTCACTGCGAGGGCATGTCTGCATGACGCTGATGAGGGCCCCCTTGCTGGTCTTTTCCATACTGCATGTTCGGCTGCGTTGGGGAGCGATGAAATAACGGAGCCCCATTCAATGAAGGGAAGCGAAGTTGGCCGGAGGGGCGATTTGCACATGGAGTTTGGCAAAAGGTGGCATGATTTGTTGACATAATTGTAATTCAAACCCAACCTTCATTTACTCGTTGTGACACTCAGGTTCCAAACTTAGTTTTAGACGAGACTGACTTCATGACCAAAATTACCCTATTTACACTCCGTAGTAAATTTTGAATAAATGTCTCTGACTCATATCGATGCTACGCAGGCCGTTTTCAGAGGAATCTGTTCGTGTTTAGGGCCAGTCGCCCTTTAAAGGTGCATTATACAACATTTCCACTCATAGCTCAAATCAGCTTTGAACTAACTAGTAAAGTATGTGTAGAATTTCCCATAGACAGTCAAAGGTAATTGTCTGCAGTTTTCAGAAGGTCAATAGATCAATTGATTGCGACAGTCTTACATTGTAAAAAAGGACTCAATTCCCCTCCCTCCCTCCCCCCACCCTCTGCTCTCATTTCCCCAGACAGACACACGCACGGCTCCGTGTCACGCACTCCGTCACTCGTCTCAGGGCACAATAGAATGGTAAATAATGTATTGTGTCATTTTGGAGTCACTTTTATTGTAAATAAGAATGCAATATGTTTCTAAACACTTCTACATTGATATGGATGCTACCGTGATTACGGATAGTCCAGAATTAATCATGAATAATGATGAGTGAGAAAGTTACAGACGCACAAATATCATACCCCCAAGACATGCTAACCTCTCACCATTACAACAACAGGGGAGGTTAGCATTTTATATCATACCCCCAAGACATGCTAACCTCTCACCATTACAACAACAGGGGAGGTTAGCATTTTATATCATACCCCCAAGACATGCTAACCTCTCACCATTACAACAACAGGGGAGGTTAGCATTTTTGGGGGGGAGTATGATATTTATGCCTCTGTAACTTTATCAGTCATCATTATTCACGATTAATTCAGGACTACCTGTAATCATGGTAGCATCCACATTAATGTAGAAGTGTTGTAGCTCACCTTGTATAAATTTGCATAAATTAGCCGAAGATAACTCACCAATAGTAACTCTTGAACCGTTCAAGCTAGAGACACCAAACCAACTTTCACATGTTCAGGCTATCCTTTCCTATCCCATCCAATCCAATCCAATCCAATCAATCTTTTGATCTACCTACCTTTTCAACTATACTGAATAAAAATGTAAACGCAACATGCAACAATTTCAACGATTTTACTGAGTTACAGCTAATATAAGGAAATCAGTCAATTGAAATAAATTCATTAGGCCCTAATCTATGGATTTCACATGACTGGGCAGGGATGCAGTCATGGGTGGGCCTGGGAAGGCATAGGCCCACCCACTGGGGAGCCAGGTCCAGTCAATCAGAATATTTCTTTCCCCAAAAAAGGGCTTTTCATCAGCTGTCCGGGTGGCTGGTCTCAGACTATCCCGCAGGTGAAGAAGTCGAATGTGGAGGTCCTGGGCTGGCGTGGCTACACATGGTCTTCGTTTGTGAGGCCGATTGGACATAATGCCAAATTCTCTAAAACGACTTTGTAGGCGGCTATGGTAGAGAAATTAACATTAAATTATCTGGCAACAGCTCTGGTGGACATTCCTGCAGTCAGGATGCCAATTGTACACCCCTTCAAAACAAAAGACATCTGTGGCATTGTGTTGTGTGACAAAACTGCACATTTTAGAGTGGCCTTTTATTGTCCCCACGACAAGGTGCACCTGTGTAATGATCATACTGTTTAATCAGTTTCTTGATATGCCACACCTGTCAGGTGGATGAATTATCTTGGCACAGGAGAAATGCTCACTAAAAGGGATGTAAACAAATTTGAGCACAACATTTCAGAGAAATAAGCTTTTTGTGCATCTGGAAATTTTCGAGAACTTTTATTTCAGCTCATGAAACATGGGACCAACACTTTACATGTTGTGTTTATATTTTTGTTTAGTATACAACCAGTCACTATATATATATATATATATATATACAGAGAGAGAGGGGAGAGAAAGAGAGAGCATCATCTCTTCCAGAGAGAGGGAAAGGAAGTTAACTCTGTCACTCATTTGAATACTGTATGTGAGAGAAGAGTAGCAGTTAAATCATTTATGGATGCCTCTGCCCTTCTGAAGAGAGAGGAGTCATGGTTGAGCTGTAACAGAGCCTGTACTCATCTCTCTTCTCAGTTTGGGACATGATGTCATGTAAGTCTATCCAAGGAGGCAGCTAGCGAGAGGTGGGGAGTCGGGACAGGGACAGACAGGAGCGGCAGCGGTGCAGAGAGAGGCATATTTGGAGTTGCAGAGCCTGCAGGCGTACGGTGGGGTGCCGTCTGGTGCTGTGGCGGTGTGGCCCGGTGATCCCTGCTCATCACAGGCCATTAGAGCACTGCAGGTGGGGAACGGAGGGTGAAAGGAGGGGCGCAGAGGGGTACGGAGGTTGCGTTTATATTTTTGTTCAGTGCATTAACCCTCCTCTAAACCTGTTCAACTGCAAGTGATCTCACCGCCCAAGTTATGCGTAGAATAATTATGAAGATATCCAGTAAGCTTAAGATTACATTTACATTTACGTCATTTAGCAGACGCTTTTATCCAGAGCGACTTACAGTTAGTGAATACATATATTTTTTTTTATACTGGCCCCCCGTGGGAATCGAACCCACAACCCTGGCGTTGCAAACGCCATGCTCTATCAACTGAGCTACATCCCTGCCGGCCATTCCCTCCCCTACCTTGGACGACGCTGGGCCAATTAAGATGACAAAGATGTGCAGTATACACATCTCACTGTCCTAGAAAAGCCTCAGACATGATGAAAACTGCACAGATTCCCCCTGGGGTGAATTTGCCCCTTTAAGCTAATAAGGGGTACGCCTGTGCTTTTTGCCATTTTATTTAGTAAAAGGAAGGCCTATGGCATACCCCTCAATGCAAGTCTTGGTTTTAACTTAACAACCCTTCACTGACACGGAGGTAGTCAATTTAAAGAGTGCATGGTGGGTGTAGGAATTGACCGACAAATCTATGGATATAGCAGCCTATAGCCTAATTTCTTAAATAGGAAGAAATAGGCTCCAACACAAAGCCCTCTTGTTGTTAGTAAAGTCTAATTACAATATACGCGGTTTAAGTAAATTATGCCTACTCGAATTTGCCTACTTTCAGCACCATTTCCAATTGATTGTGCCGCGGCTGCTGCTTCAAGTTTCAGCACCACAATGTAAGTTTACTCGAATCTGGCTTATTGTGAGGATAATAACTCTGATAAATACATAATGGGCAAGAAACGTACTGTTTCAATAAAATCTATTATAGTAGTAGCGAGCTATCAAAGTTGACCTCCGGTCCTCCTCCTTATCTTAACTCTCTCCTTCTCAAACTGAACAGTACATAGGCCAGGGTTCTTCAATTCCGGTCCTGGAGGGCCGAAACACTTCTGTTTTTTTATTTCTACCTGGTAGTTAATTGCACTCACCTAGTGTCCCAGGTCTGAATTAGCCCCTGATTAGAAGGAGAGGATGAAAAACAGAGGTGTTTCAGCCCTCCAGGACCGGAATTGAAGAACCCTGGCATAGGCTATAGGCTAGTCTGCTTGCAAGATCTTTTGGACTAGGCCTAATCAACAACAACAACAAATATGAAGAAACCTTTGACTCTCCTCCTGAACTGCCATCGTAGCCCCACACAGCACGGCCGTTGGTTAAGCAGCACACAAAAAGGTTTTGATCAGCAAGAGCAGAGCAGTTTAGGGGCTCAGGGTTGGAAAATCCATTGCAGTGTGTAATGCAGCCTAGTTTTATTTACACCATCCCAGCTGCTATTTTAGAAATATAACTTTGCTCTATGCTTCTCCCAGCATGCATTTCGTAGCCTATAGCCAAGAAGGCTATGGATAATTTGATTAAGACCACACTAAATAGCCTATAGGCGCAATTGATACTGTGCACCTTAGCAGAGAATCAGAGATGAGTGGTGGCATCACATCAATATATAGCCTAATAAGAAACTCATTCTAAAACACTGAGAAATATTGAAAATTCATCGATTACAAATTACACGACCCTCCCATGGACCAGATAAAAAATGTAATAATACTAAACCCTCCCCTTGACTGAAATTGAACAAAGCGTGACCCTCCCCCATTTCCCCCAAGGTGACCATTCTGTAAATGTCGATCTGTCCCTAACATGATGGGTATACTGATCAGTCGGGAGGTACGTTTAACTCTGGAGATTGCAAGCTAACAGTTAGCTTGCTTTATAGCTACAACTTAAGCTAACAGAAATATAAAACGTTAAAGCGTTCTGGCTTGAATTCAATTGTGAATATTGCTGAGAATTGAACAAAATGTAATATATTGAACGTCAATGTTGTCAGGATATACTGTATACATTATTTAGCAAGCTAGCTTGTGCTAGCTACTGGAGTCAAGTAGTTAAGACAGGAGAATGACATCACATCTGAAAATCTGAACTCATTATGAGGGGCCGCGGGTGGCTCACGAGGGGCCGCGGGTGGCTCATGAGGGGCCGCGGGTGGCTCGCGGATCTCCGTACCCAGATCCATACCCACAGATGCAGTCCGGCTCGAGCCTTTTAGTGAAATTTAGTTTTTAATTACACCTTTCTCGGATATTCAAATGGCACTTCTGATAGGTAATCTTTCTCTGTCATTTGAGTGTCATTGTTGACAACTTAGTGGAATTTCTTCTTAAAGAATCCCTACGGGAGAATGCTAAATTTCGATCCATCATTCCAGCAAGAAAACTAGCACCATCTGCTGACCATTTAGGGAATTGAGTTCTCAGCCAAATTTGGTTCCGTAATATATATATATTTTTTTTGTCATTTAGCAGACGCTCTTATCCAGAGCGACTTACAGGAGCAATTAGGGTTAAGTGCCTTGCTCAAGGGCACATCGACAGATTTTTCACCTATGGAGTATTGACGGAGAAATTAGAAGGGGTAACACTGTTTGGACGCTCCTAACATGCTGGGTCAAAACCTAGTATTACATACATTAAAGCCAATTGGTTTGACTGTTCATCTGATGTCAGTCTCAGAGGAGGAGCTGGCTGAGGAGCCAGTTTGGTCTCCCGAGTGGCGCAGCGGATGCAATGTTAGAGGCGTCACTACAGACCCTGGTTCGATCCCAGGCTGTGTCACAGGGATGTCCTTGTCCCATCGCGCTCTAGCGACTCCTTGTGGCGGGCCGGGTGCATGCACGCTGACTACGGTCGCCAGCTGTATGGTATTTCCTCTGACACATTGGTGCGGCTGGCTTCCGGGTTCAGCCATTGGTGCGGCTGGCTTCCGGGTTCAGCCATTGGTGCGGCTGGCTTCCGGGTTCAGCGAGCAGTGTGTCAAGAAGCAGTGCGGCTTGGCGGGGTCGTGTTTTGGAGGACGCATGGCTCTCGACCTCCGCCTCTCCCGAGTCTGTACGGGAGTTGCAGCGATGGGACAAGACCATAAGCACCAATTAGATATCATGGATTTGGGAAGAAAAAGGGGTAAAACAATTTAAAAGAGGAACCAGTTTCCCAGCATCTCTGGCTAGCTGGCTGTCTCTCTCTCTCTCTCTCTCTCTCTCTCTCTCTCTCTCTCTCTCTCTCTCTCTCTCTCTCTCTCTCTCTCTCTTTCTCTAGCTTTCTCTTTTACTCTTTCCATCTCTCTCTCCCCTCTAATCTTCCCTCACAAGCCTCACCCCCAGCTCCCGGGAGGGGAGGGGAGTGGAGGGGAGGGGAGGGGCACTGGGTCAAGAGGAGCTGATCAGTGTGTGTGTATGTGTGTCCTGCACACGGGAACCTCAGCCCTTAGCTCTCTCAGCTCAGCGACTGATTAACTATTTAGAGGCTTATATTAAGAACACAGTGAATAATTGAAGTGTGAGAGGGGGTGAGACACAGAATAGGAGGCACACTAACGCTCCTGTAGCCAACTGGAGCTAGCATATGGAGAGAGATAGAAAGAGAGAGAAAGAGAAAAAGAGAGCGAGAAAGAGAGAGAGCTAGAGAGAGAGAGAGAGAGAGAGAGAGAGAGAGAGAGAGCGGGGAGATGGGAGATAGTGACAGAGGGAGAGAGACAGACAGACAATGAGAGAGAGAGAAATAAAGTGAGAGATCCTGGAATATCCAAGGCCTGAGGTCATCAAGAAATAGGAAATACAGACATTGTCATCCTACAAGAAACATGGTATAGAGGAGACGGACACACTGGTTGCCCTCTAGGTTACAGAGAGATGGTAGTCCCATCCACCAAACAACTAGGTGTGAAACAGGGAAGGGACTCAGGGGGTATGCTAATTTGGTATAGAGCAGACCTAACTCACTCTATTAAATTAATCAAAACAGGAACATTTTAAATTTGGCTAGAAATTCAAAAGGAAATGATCTCAACAGAGAAAAATGTCCTCCTGTGTGCTACCTATATCCCCCCACTAGAATCCCCATACTTTAATGAAGACAGCTTCTCCATCCTGGAGGGGGAAATCAATCATTTCCAGACCCAGGGACATGTACTAGTCTGTGGCGACCTAAATGCCAGAACTGGACAAGAACCTGACACCCTCAGCACACAGGGGGACAAACACATATCTGGAGGTGACAGCGTTCCCTCTCCCAAATGCCCACCTAGGCACAACTAAAACAACATAACCAACAAAAACGGGTCACAACTCCTGCAGCTCTGTCGCACACTGGGTATGTACATAGTCAATGGTAGGCTTCGAGGGGACTCCTATGGTAGGTACACCTATAGCTCATCTCTTGGCAGTAGTACTGTAGACTACTTTATCACTGACCTCAACCCAGAGTCTTTCAGAGCGTTCACAGTCAGCCCACTGACACCCCTATCAGACCACAGCAAAATCACAGTCTACTTGAACAGAGCAAAACTAAATCATGAGGCATCAAAGCCAAAGGAACTGAATAATATTAAGAAATGCTATAGATGGAAGGAAAGTAGTGTCGAAACCTACCAAAAAACAATTAGGCAACAACAAATTCAATCCCTTTTAGACAACTTCCTGGACAAAACGTTCCACTGTAATAATGAAAGTGTAAACTTGGCAGTAGAAAACCTAAACAGTATATTTGACCTCTCAGCTTCCCTATCAAATCTAAAAATCTCTAACAGAAAACCAAAAGAAAAGTAACAACAGTGACAAATGGTTTGATGAAGAATGCAAAAACCTAAGAAAGATATTGAGAAAACTTTCCAACCAAAAACATAGAGACCCAGAAAACCTGAGTCTACGTCTTCACTATGGTGAATCACAAAAACAATACAGAAATACACTACGGAAAAAGAAGGAACAGCATGTCAGAAATCCGCTCAATGTAATTGAAGAATCCATAGACTCTAACCACTTCTGGGAAAATTGGAAAACACTAAACAAACAACAACACGAAGAGCTATCTATCCAAAAGGGAGATGTATGGGTAAACCACTTCTCCAATCCTTTTGGCCCTGTAACAAAGAACAAACAGCAAAAAATATATACATGATCAAATGCAAATCTTAGAATCAACTATTAAAGACTACCAGAACCGACTGGATTCTCCAATTACATTGAATGAACTACAGGACAAAATAAAAACCCTTCAACCCAAAAAGGCCTGTGGTGTTGATGGTATCCTCAATTAAATGATAAAATATATAGACCAGTAATTCCAATTGGCTAAACTTAAACTCTTTAACATCATCCTTAGCTCTGGCATCTTCCCCAATATTTGAACCAAGGACTGATCACCCCAATCCACAAAAATTTAGACAAATTTGACCCAATAACTACCGTGGGATATGCGTCAACAGCAACCTTGGGAAAATCCTCTGCATTATCATTAACAGCAGACTAGTTCATTTCCTCAGTGAAAACAATGTACTGAGCAAATGTCAAATTGGCTTTTTACCAAAATACGGTACAACATATCACATATTCACCCTGCACACCCTAATTGACAAACAAACAAACCAAAACAAAGGCAAAGTCTTCTCATGTTTTGTTGATTTCAAAAAAGCTTTTGACTCAATTTGGCATGAGGGTCTGCTCTACAAATTGATGGAAAGTGGGGAAGGGGGAAAAACATACAACATTATGAAATCCATGTACACAAACAACAAGCGTGCGGTTAAAATTCGCAAAGAACATACACATTTCTTTCCACAGGGCCGTGGGTTGAGACAGGGATGCAGTTTAAGCCCCACGTTCTTCAACATATATATCAACGAATTGGCGAGGGCACTAGAACTGTCTGCAGCACCCAGCTTCACCCTACTAGAATCTGAAGTCAAATGTCTACTGTTTGCTGATGATCTGGTGCTTCTGTCACCAACCAAGGAGGGCCTACAGCAGCACCTAGATCTTCTGCACAGATTATGTCAGACCTGGGCCCTGACAGTAAAGCTCAGTAAGACAAAAATAATGGTGTTCCAAAAAAGGTCCAGTTGCCAGGACCACAAATAAAATTCCATCTAGACACCGTTGCCCTAGAGCAAACACAAAAACCTATGCATACCTCGGCCTAAACATCAGCAAAGCTGTGAATGATCTGAGAGACAAGGCAAAAAGGGCCTTCTATGCCATCAAAATAAATATAAAATTTGACATTCCAATTAGGATCTGGCTAAAAATACTTGAATCAGTTATAGAACCCATTGCCCGTTATGGTTGCAAGGTCTGGGGTCCGCTCACCAACCAAGAATTCACAAAATGGGACAAACACCAAATTGAGATTCTGCAAATATATCCTCCGTGTACAATGGAAAACACCAAATAATGCATGCAGAGCAGAATTAGGCCGATACCCGCTAATTTTCTAAATCCAGAAAAGAGCCGTTAAAATCTATAACCATTTAAAAGGATGCGATTCCCAAACCTTTCATAACAAAGCCATCACCTACAGAGAGATGAACTTGGAGAAGAGTCCCCTAAGTAAGCTGGCCCTGCGGTTCTGTTCACAAACATAAACAGACCCCACAGAGCCCCAGGACAACAACAACAACACAATTAGACCCAAACAAATCATGAGAAAACAAAAGAGAATTATTTGACACGTTGGAAAGAATTAACAATGAAACAGAGCAAACTAGAATGATATTTGGCCCTAAACAGAGAGTACACAGTGGCAGAATACCTGACCACTGTGACTGATCCAAACTTAAGGAAAGCTTTGACTATGTACTGACTCAGTGAGCATAGCCTTGCTATTGAGAAAGGCCGCCGTAGGAAGAACTGACTCTCAAGAGAAGACAGGCTATGTGCACACTGCCCACAAAAAAAGGTGGAAACTGAGCTGCACTTCCTAACCTCCTGCCAAATGTATGACCATATTAGAGACACATATTTCCCTCAGATTACAGAGATCCACAAAGAATTAAAAAACAAACCCAATTTTGATAAACTCCCTTATCTACTGGGTGAAATACCACAGTGTGCCATCACAGCAGCAAGATTTGTGACATGTTGCCACAAGAAAAGGGCAACCAGTGAAGAACAAACACCATTGTAAATACAACCTGTCACGCCCTGGCTCTGGGGACACTGTTATGTTGAGCCAGGGTGTGTAATTCTATGTTTGTATTTCTATGTTGGCCTGAGTGACTCCCAATCAGAGGCAACGAGTGTCAGCTGGTTGTCTCTGATTGGGAGCCATATTTAACTGTCTGTCTTTCACTTTGTGTTTGTGGTTTCTTGTTCGTGTTGGTTTGTGTTTAAACCATAGACGTCACGTTTTTCGTTTGTTGTTTTGATCGTGTGATCATTAAATAAATATAAATATGTTCACCTTCAACGCTGCGCATTGGTCCGCTTCATCATTTGTCAACGATCGTGACAGAAGAAACCACCAAAACTGGACCAAGCAGCGTGTCCAGGAGCCATTGCCTGGGGAATCGCTTGCAGATCTCCGTGGCAACCTCGACTGGGTCCAGCCTTGTAAAGAGCAGAGTGGATGGACTTGGGAACAGTTGAGGAAGAGCTTCGACTGGGTCAAGCCCATTGAGGAGCTGAATAGCGGGAGTTGGAGACAGAGGAGCGAGAGTTGGGCGAGAACGATAGAGGCCTGGCCCACGGGGAGGAGAGAACCCCAGAAATTTTTTAGGGGGGGGCTCACGACGTCGGGGCAGCAGGAGGCCGCGATAGAGCGGTCCAGCGGGTTGGCAGAGGAGGCCGCCAGGTTACGGGGGCCACTGGTCGAAGAGGGGATGGAAGGTGGAGAGGCACGGCGAGAGGTACTGGGGTGTGTTACCAGTCCGGTCCGGCCCGTTCCAGATCCCGGTGTAGGGCCAGTGGTGTGTGTCCCCAGTACGGTCCGGTCTGTTCCTGCTCCCCGCACCAAGTCTGTGGTGCGTTTCGTCAGCCCTGTCCGGCCCGTTCCTGCTCTCCGCACCAAGTCTGTGGTGCGTCTCGTCAGCCCGGCTCGGCCCGTTCCTGCTCCCCGCACCAAGTCTGTGGTGCGTTTCGTCAGCCCGGCTCGGCCCATTCCTGCTCCCCGCACCAAGTCTGTGGTGCGTTTCGTCAGCCCTGTCCGGCCCGTTCCTGCTCTCCGCACCAAGTCTGTGGTGCGCGTCGCCAGCCCAGTCCGGCCCATTCCTGCTCCCCGCACCAAGTCTGTGGTGCGTTTCGTCAGCCCTGTCCGGCCCGCTCCTGCTCCCCACACCAAGCCAGTGGTGTGCGTCGTCAGTCCAGCACGGCCCGTGCCTGTTCCCCACACCAAGCCAGTGGTGTGCGTCGTCGGTCCTGCACGACCCGTGCCTGTTCCACTGGTGCCTGGTCCGGCACCGGTCAGATGCGTTACGCCGGAGCTAGAGCAATCCGCTCCATCAGTGTGCAGTCCAGCTCCGGCCAGCGGGGCCAGACCGGACCAGGGGTACTTTGGGGGGTTGGAGAGGGAGTGGGGATCAGGCCCGGAGCCGGATCCGCCGCCAAGGCGGAGTGCCCACCCGGTCCCTCCCCGGTGGTATTTAGTTGGCGCGGTCGGAGTCCGCGCCTTTAGGGGGGGGTACTGTCACGCCCTGGCTCTGGGGACACTGTTATGTTGAGCCAGGGTGTGTAATTCTATGTTTGTATTTCTATGTTGGCCTGAGTGACTCCCAATCAGAGGCAACGAGTGTCAGCTGGTTGTCTCTGATTGGGAGCCATATTTAACTGTCTGTCTTTCACTTTGTGTTTGTGGTTTCTTGTTCGTGTTGGTTTGTGTTTAAACCATAGACGTCACGTTTTTCGTTTGTTGTTTTGATCGTGTGATCATTAAATAAATATAAATATGTTCACCTTCAACGCTGCGCATTGGTCCGCTTCATCATTTGTCAACGATCGTGACACAACCCATATTTATGTTTCATTATTTTCCCATTTGTACTTTAACTATTTGCACATTGTTACAACACTGTATATATACATAATATGACATTTGAAATGTCTTTATTCTTTTGGAACTTCTCAGTGTAATGTTTACTGTTAATATTTATTGTTTATTTCACTTTTGTTTACTATCTACTTCACTTGCTTTGGCAATGTTAATATACGTTTCCCATGCCAATAAAGCCCTTAAATTGAAAATTGAAATTGAAATTGAAATTGAAATTGAATTGATAGAGAGAGATAGAGAGAGAAATAGATAAATAAAGAAAAAAGAGAGAGAGAGAGAGAGATTTGTTTCCTGGGGGTTAAATGTGTTAGAAATGCAATCATCATTTCACAGTGTGAATATGCAAAGCGTCTTAATGCCATAAAGGGTTTCCATCCCATCACCAATAAGGCAGAATCTGCTGCCAGACGCCTTCACATTGATTAGGTTGGAAAAGGAGTAGATTATCCAATCAGGGGTTGGCGACAGATAACAAAGAGACACTTCCCTTCCTGAGCTAATTTCTAACAACGGATGACAGAACACTGAAGATAAGTAGCCCACCCCAGCTCCACTAGCTTACCAAAACATTTACATAAAAGATAGATAGCCTATACCGAAGGAGGTTCCTCCCCTGTCCAGATAGCCTATCAAAGTTGTTTCCCCTCCCCCCTGTCTCTGAACCTGGGTTATATGTGGCCCTATGGGAGGACGGGAAGAGGTGTCACTGATGTTTGTCACTGAGGGAAATGTAGTGCCTTCTTCTCAGTTAACGGAACACTTGACCCATGCAATACCCCTCTCTCCATTCCAAGCAGGAGTAATGTCCAGGCCTTGATTCTAGTCCACCTGTGGCCAATTCAATTGTTTGGACATGATTTATAAAGAAACACACCTGTCTATATAAGGTCCCACAGTTGACACTGCATGTCAGAGCTGAAACTAAACCAAGGAAGTCCAAGGAACTGTCCATGGATGTCGGAGACATAATTGTGATGAGGAATATATCTGGGGAAGCACAGTGGTCTTCATTATTGGGAAATTGAACAAATATGGAACTACCCAGACACTGTCTAGAGCTGGCCATCCAACCAAACTGAGCAACCGGGCAAGAAGGACCTTGGTCAGGAAGGTGACCAAGAACCCAATGACCACTCTGACAGAGTTAGTGCATTTGGCAAAAGATTCTGTGGTCTGATGACAAAAATTGACTTATTTGGCCTGAATGCAAAGCGCTATGTCTGGAGGAAACCAACACCACCCCTACCTTGAAACATGTAGGTGGCAAGCATCATGCTATGGGGATGCTTTTCAGCTGCAGGGACTGGGAGACTGGTAAGGATAGAAGGAACAATGAATGGAGCCAAATACAGGCAAATCCTTGAGGAGAACCTGCTTCAGAGAGCAAATGACCTTAGTCTGGGGGCGAAGATATACGTTCCAACAGGACAATGACCCCACGCATACAGCCAGAACAACAATGTGAAAGTCCTTGAGTGGCCCAGCCAAAGCCCAGACTTGAATCCCATTGAAAATCTGTGGAAAGACTGTCTAAAAACATGTTTTTACTTTGTCATTATGGGGTATTGTGTGCAGATGGGTAAGAAAATAAATCAATTTAATCAATTTTGAATTCAGGCTGTAACACAACAAAATGTGGAATAAGTCAAGTGGTGTGAATACTTTCTGAAGGCACTATATGTGTTATTGCCTTGTTATTGTTAAAGCCCTGATGCAAATTAACCGTAGCATTCCCACATTGTGATTGACCGGCTATCAGACCATGTCACTTCCTGTGTCCCAAATGACACCCTATTCCCCCTTTGTGCCCTTGTCAAAAGTAGTGCACTAGAAAGGGAATAGGGGTAGCGTTTGGGACGCAGCCTGTGTCTCTGGTGAGCTGTGGAAAGCAACACTGAAAACTGACAATGAACAGATGCTACTGACCTCACACTGCTACAGCAGACAAAAATAGGTCACACACCCAACACTCAGCTGGTGGTGGTGGAAAAATATAACTACCGCAGTCAGAATAACTAATCTGTAGATAGGCCAGGTATCCCCTGTGGATAGGCCAGGTACCCCAGGCATAAAATCAAATGAAATTGTATTGGTCACATACACATATTTAGCAGATGTTATTGCGGGTGTAGCGAAATGCTTGTAAAGTGTGAGTTGAGAACCAGTGGTGAAGAGTGAGTAACACACAAACATTCAACGAGCGTGATGTTTACAACTGAGACACGGCTTAAGAGCCTTTATCTTCTGCGTCCAAATATCCCCAATGTGTTCCTGTGAAGGGAGAGAGAGACTTGGTTCATTCACAAGGAAAGTGGGGAGATGCAACTCAACAATGAGTTTGGTGAGACAAAAGCTACTCAGTATGTCAGGAGAGGAGCAACATTCTACTGCGGAACACTCAACAGGGGAGCAACATTCTACTGCGGAACACTCAACAGGGGAGCAACATTCTAATGCGGAACATTTAAGAGAGGAGCAACATTCTAATACAAGCTCTTGTCTTCTCTCACATTCTGTTGCCTCTCCCCTCTGAGAAATGCTGTCAGAGATGCAGTATGAATGGTTAGTCACTTAATCCTGTTCATCCATCCCCTTGCCAGATGATGAGAAGTACAACTCAGACTCTGTAGACCTGGGCTGCTTAACAATGATCTACCCTACTCCCTGAAGTGTGCACTTGTTCATTCTCCCTCAGTGGACTGGTGTAGGCATGGGCTGGATGGAGTTTCCACCATGTCTTCCACACCAGTCCATTCCTTTCAAATCCATGAGGAGGCTATCAATGCTCTGATTCCCTGATTCCCTAGACTGCTCAGCCAGCTGGCAATACAACCGTATGCTAACACCTATGCCTAGCTTGATATACCTGTCTTGCAAGAAACCAATCCGCCACACTGCATTGATAGCATGGCATGAAATTTCAGCAACTAGAACCAAACCTTGAGTGAACGCCGGCCAGCTACTCATTTCTCTGTCACAAGAGACTACATGTTATGTGATGAGTCCATGTAGATTCTAGTAAAGCACTTCATCCATGACAGTATGCTCCCTATTCAAAGTCCTTCAAGCAAGACAATGTATGAGCCACAGCCACTCCAGCCAAGTCTCTCTATTCAATGTGTGATGAGAAGACGAGAGGAGGAGAGGAGGAGAGGAGGAGAGGAGGAGAGGAGGAAGAGAGGAGGAGAGGAGGAAGAGAGGAGGAGAGGAGGAAAGGAGGAGTGTAGGAGAAGTGGAGAGGAGGAGAGGAGGAGAGGAGGAGAGGTGGAGAGGTGGAGAAGAGGAGAAGAGGAGAAGAGGGGGGGTGAAGAGGAGGAGAGGAGGAGAGGAGGAGAGGAGGAGAGGAGGAGAGGAGGAGAGGAGAGGAGGAGAAAAAGAGTGGAGGAGAGGTGGAGAGGAGGAGAGGAGGAGAAGAGGAAAGGAGGAGAGGAAGAGAGGAGGAGAGGAGGAGTGGAGGAGAGGAGGAGAGGAGGAGAGGAGGTGAGGTGGAGAGGTGGAGAGGTGGAGAAGAGGAGGAGAGGAGAAGAGGGGAGGTGAAGAGGAGGAGAGGAGGAGAGGAGGAGAGGAGGAGAGGAGGAGAGGAGGAGAGGAGGAGAGGAGGAGAGGAGGAGAGGAGAGGAGGAGAAAAAGAGGGGAGGAGAGGTGGAGAGGAGGAGAGGAGGAGAGGATGAAAGGACTAGAGAAGGAGGAGAGGAGGAGAAGAGGAGAGGATGAGAGGTGGAGAGGGGAGGTGAAGAGGAGAAGAGGATGAGAAGTGGAGAGGAGGAGAGGAGGAGAGGAGGAGAGGTGGAGAGGAGGAGAGGAGGAGAGGAGGAGAGGAGGAGAGGTGGAGAGGAGGAGAGGAGGAAAGGAGGAGATGAGGAATGGAGGAGAGGTGGAGAGGTGGAGAAGAGGAGGAGAGGAGAAAAGGGGAGGTGAGGTGGAAAGGAGGGGAGGAGGGGAGGAGGAGAGGTGGAGAGGAGGAGAGGAGGAAAGGAGGAAAGGAGGAAAGGAGGAAAGGAGGAAAGGAGGAGAGGTGGAGAGGAGGAGAGGTGGAGAGGGGAGGTGAAGAGGAGGAGAGGATGAGAAGTGGAGAGGTGGAGAGGAGAGGGCGAGAGGAGGAGAGGGCGAGAGGATGAGAGGAGCAGCGAAAGATAGAGAGGGGGAGAGGAGGAGAGGAGGAGAGGAGGAGAGGAGGAGAGGAGGAGAGGAGGAGAGGAGGAGAGGAGGAGAGGTGGAGAGGAGGAGAGGATGAGAAGAGGAGAGGAGGAGAGAAGGAGAGGAGGAGAGGTGGAAAGGAGGAGAGGTGGAGAGGTGGAGAGGAGGAGAGGAGGAAGATTGGAGGAGAGGAGGAGAGGAGGAGAGGAGGAGAGGAGGAGAGGAGGAGAGGAGGAGAGGTGGATAGGTGGAGAGGTGGAGAGGAGGAGAGGATGAGAAGAGGAGAGGTGGAGAGGTGGAGAGGAGGAGAGGAGGAGAGGAGGGGAGGAGGAGAGAAGGAGAGGAGGAGAGGTGGAAAGGAGGAGAGGTGGAGAGGAGGAGAGGAGGAGAGGAGGAAGATTGGAGGAGAGGAGGAGAGGAGGAGAGGAGGAGAGGAGGAGAGGAGGAGAGGAAGAGAGGAAGAGAGGAGGAAGAGAGGAGGAGAGGAGGAGAGTAGGAGAAGTGGAGAGGAGGAGAGGATGAGAGGAGGAGAGGTGGAGAGGTGGAGAAGAGGAGTAGAGGAGAAGAGCGAAGGTGAAGAAGAGGAGAGGCAGAGAAGTGGAGAGGTGGAGAGGTGGAGAGGTTGAGAGAAGGAGGAGAGGTGGAGAGGTGGAGAGGAGGAGAGGAGGAGAGGAGAAGAGGAGGAGAGGAGAGGAGGAGAAAAAGAGTGGAGGAGAGGTGGAGAGGAGGAGAGGAGGAGAGGAGCAGAGGACGAAAGGACTAGGGAAGGAGAAGAGGAGGAGGAGAGGAGAGGTGGAGTGGTGGAGAGGAGGAGAGGTTGAGAGAAGGAGATGAGAGAAGGAGAGGAGGTGAGGAGCAGCAAAATAGAGGATAAGAGAAAGAGAGGATGAGAGGATGAGAGGCCGACAGGTGGAGAGGAGGAGAGGACGAGAAGACGAGGAGAGGACGAGAGGAGGAGGAGAGGACAAGGAGAGGACGAGAGGACGATAGGACTAGAGAAGGAGAAGAGGTGACGTGGAAAGGAGGAGAGGAGGGGAGGAGGAGAGGTGGAGAGGGGAGGTGAAGAGGAGGAGAGGATGAGAAGTGGAGAGGTGGAGAGGAGAGGGCGAGAGGACGATAGGACTAGAGAAGGAGAAGAGGTGAGGTGGAAAGGAGGAGAGGAGGGGAGGAGGAGAGGTGGAGAGGAGGAGAGGAGGAAAGGAGGAAAGGAGGAAAGGAGGAAAGGATGAAAGGAGGAGAGGTGGAGAGGAGGAGAGGTGGAGAGGTGGAGAGGGGAGGTGAAGAGGAGGAGAGGATGAGAAGTGGAGAGGTGGAGAGGAGAGGGCGAGAGGAGGAGAGGGTGAGAGGATGAGAGGAGCAGCGAAAGATAGAGAGGGGGAGAGGAGGAGAGGAGGAGAGGAGGAGAGGTGGAGAGGAGGAGAGGATGAGAAGAGGAGAGGAGGAGAGAAGGAGAGGAGGAGAGGTGGAAAGGAGGAGAGGTGGAGAGGAGGAGAGGAGGAGAGGAGGAAGATTGGAGGAGAAGAGGAGAGGAGGAGAGGAGGAGAGGAGGAGAGGTGGAGAGGTGGAGAGGAGGAGAGGATGAGAAGATGAGAGGTGGAGAGATGAGAGGAGGAGAGGAGGAGAGGAGGAGAGGAGGGGAGGAGGAGAAAAGGAGAGGAGGAGAGGTGGAAAGGAGGAGAGGTGGAGAGGAGGAGAGGAGGAGAGGAGGAGAGGAGGAAGATTGGAGGAGAGGAGGAGAGGAGGAGAGGAGGAGAGGAGGAGAGGAAGAGAGGAAGAGATGAGGAAGAGAGGAGGAGAGGAGGGGAGTAGGAGAAGTGGAGAGGAGGAGAGGATGAGAGGAGGAGAGGTGGAGAGGTGGAGAAGAGGAGTAGAGGAGAAGAGGGGAGGTGAAGAAGAGGAGAGGCAGAGAAGTGGAGAGGTGGAGAGGTGGAGAGGTTTAGAGAAGGAGGAGAGGTGGAGAGGTGGAGAGGAGGAGAGGAGGAGAGGAGAAGAGGAGGAGAGGAGAGGAGGAGAAAAAGAGTGGAGGAGAGGTGGAGAGGAGGAGAGGAGGAGAGGAGGAGAGGAGAGGAGGAGAAAAAGAGTGGAGGAGAGGTGGAGAGGAGGAGAGGAGGAGAGGAGCAGAGGACAAAAGGACTAGAGAAGGAGAAGAGGAGGAGGAGAGGAGAGGTGGAGAGGTGGAGAGGAGGAGAGGTTGAGAGAAGGAGATGAGAGGAGGAGAGGAGGTGAGGAGCAGCAAAATAGAGGATAAGAGAAAGAGAGGATGAGAGGATGAGAGGCCGACAGGTGGAGAGGAGGAGAGGACGAGAAGACGAGGAGAGGACGAGAGGAGGAGGAGAGGACAAGGAAAGGACGAGAGGACGATAGGACTAGAGAAGGAGAAGAGGAGAGGAGGAGAGGAGGAGAAGAGGAGAGGAGGAGAGGTGGAGAGGAGAGGTGAAGAGGAGGAGAGGATGAGAAGTGGAGAGGTGGAGAGGTGGAGAGGCGGAGAGGTTGAGAGAAGGAGGAGAGGAGGAGTGGGGGAGAGGAGGAGAGGACGAAAGGACTAGAGAAGGAGAAGAGGAAGAGGAGAGAAGGAGAGGAGGAGAGGAGGAGAGGAGGAGAGGAGGAGAGGAGGAGAGGAGGCGAGGAGGAGGAGAGGAGGAGAGGTGGAGAGGAGGAGAGGAGGAGAGAAAAAGGGTCCACTACACCATCATAGACTTTCCAGTGTGAATTCACTCTAACCATCTCCAGTCTGACCATCATATCCTCCCTATACAAACCAACTCAGGCAAAACAATATGAGCCACTCCAAGCCAACTCTCCCTCTTGTGTGTGTAGATTGGAGGCCACCGCATAGCAAAATGTCACTCTTTACTTTAATATTCTCCCAAAGCAAATGCCATTCAAAACAATATCCAATCAAGCCAAGTCTCCCCCCTTGTGTCAGGGGAGAAGAGAGGTGACTACATTGCTTAACATCACTCAAGACTCTCATTATATGCTCCCTAAGCAAACCCACTCCAGCAAGACAATATGAGCCACTCAAACCCTGTCTCCCGCATTACTGTATAGTGGAGATGAGGAGAAGCCAGTCAAAACAAAGTCATATGCAACACACTGTGTGTCACTCCACCCCAGCCAAGTCTCTCTATTCAATGTGAAAGGATTAGAGAAGAGGTGGAGAGGCAGAGAGAAAGAAGAGAGAGACCACTACACCATTCTCCAATGTGAATACACTATGGTGAATCACTAAAACAATACAGAAATACACTACGGAAAAAGAAGGAACAGCATGTCAGAAATCAGCTCAATGTAATTGAAGAATCCATAGACTCTAACCACTTCTGGGAAAATTGGAAAACACTAAACAAACAACAACACAAAGAGCTATCTATCCAAAATGGAGATGTATGGGTAAACCACTTTTCCAACCTTTTTGGCCCTATAACAGAGAACAAACAGCAAAAAAATATACATGATCAAATACAAATCTTAGAATCAACTATTAAAGACTACCAGAACCCACTGGATTCTCCAATTACATTGAATGAACTATAGGACAAAATACAAACCCTCCAACCCAAAAAGTCCTGTGGTGTTGATGGTATCCTCAATGAAATGATAAAATATACAGACCACACATTTCAATTAGCTATACTTAAACTCTTTAACATCATCCTTAGCTCTGGCATCTTCCCCAATATTTGGAACCAAGGACTGATCACCCCAATCCACAGAAGTGGAGACAAATTTGACCCCAATAACTACCGTGGGATATGCGTCAACAGCAACCTTGGGAAAATCCTCTGCATTATCATTAACAGCAGACTAGTTCATTTCCTCAGTGAAAACAATGTACTGAGCAAATGTCAAATTGGCTTTTTACCAAATTCCCGTACGACAGACCACGTATTCACCCTGCACACCCTAATTGACAAACAAACAAACCAAAACAGTCTTCTCATGCTTTGTTGATTTCAAAAAAGCTTTTGACTCAATTTGGCATGAGGGTCTGCTATACAAATTGATGGAAAGTGGGGTTGGGGGAAAAACATACGACATTATAAAATCCATGTACACAAACAACAAGTGTGCGGTTAAAATTGGCAAAAAACACACACATTTCTTTCCACAGGGCCGTGGTGTGAGACAGGGATGCAGTTTAAGCCCCACCCTCTTCAACATATATATCAATGAATTGGCGAGGGCACTAGAACAGTCTGCAGCACCCGGCCTCACCCTACTAGAATCTGAAGTCAAATGTCTTCTGTTTGCTGATGATCTGGTGCTTCTGTCACCAACCAAGGAGGGCCTACAGCAGCACCTAGATCTTCTGCACAGATTCTGTCAGACCTGGGCCCTGACAGTAAATCTCAGTAAGACAAAAATAATGGTGTTCCAAAAAAGGTCCAGTTGCCAGGACCACAAAAACAAATTCCATCTAGACACCGTTGCCCTAGAGCACACAAAAAACGATACATACCTCGGCCTAAACATCAGTGCCACAGGTAACTTCCACAAAGCTGTGAACGATCTGAGAGACAAGGCAAGAAGGGCCTTCTATGGCATCAAAAGGAACATAAAATTTGACATACCAATTAGGATCTGGCAAAAAATACTTGAATCAGTTATAGAACCCATTGCCCTTTATGGTTGTGAGGTCTGGGGTCCGCTCACCAACCAAGAATTCACAAAATGGGACAAACACCAAATTGAGACTCTGCATGCAGAATTCTACAAAAACATCCTCCGTGTACAACGTAAAACACCAAATAATGCATGCAGAGCAGAATTAGGCCAATACCCGCTAATTATCAAAATCCAGAATAGAGCCGTTAAATTCTATAACCACTTAAAAGGAAGTGATTCCCAAACCTTCCATAACAAAGCCATCACCTACAGAGAGATGAACTAGGAGAAGAGTCCCCTAAGTAAGCTTGTCCTGGGGCTCTGTTCACAAACACAAACAGACCCCACACAGCCCCAGGACAACAACAACAACAACAACAACAACAACAACAACAACAACAACACAATTAGACCCAACCAAATCATGAGAAAACAAAAAGAGAATTACTTGACACATTGGAAAGAACAAACAAATAAACAGAGCAAACTAGAATGCTATTTGGCCCTAAACAGAGAGTACACAGTGGCAGAATACCTGACCACTGTGACTGACCCAAACTTAAGGAAAGCTTTGACTATGTACAGACTCAGTGAGCATAGCCTTGCTATTGAGAAAGGCCGCCGTAGGCAGACCTGGCTCTCAAGAGAAGACAGGCTATGTGCACACTGCCCACAAAATGAGGTGGAAACTGAGCTGCACTTCCTAACCTCCTGCCAAATGTATGACCATATTAGAGACACATATTTCCCTCAGATTACAGCGATCCACAAAGAATTAAAAAGCAAACCCAATTTTGATAAACTCCCTTATCTACTGGGTGAAAAACCACAGTGTGCCATCACAGCTGCAAGATTTGTGACCTGTTGCCACAAGAAAAGGGCAACCAGTGAAGAACAAACACAATTGTAAATACAACCCATATTTATGTTTATATATTTTCCCATTTGTACTTTAACTATTTGCACATTGTTACAACACTGTATATATACATAGTATGACATTTGAAATGTCTTTATTCTTTTGAAACTTCTGAGTGTAATGTTTACTGTTAATATTTATTGTTTATTTCACTTTTGTTTACTATCTACTTCACTTGCTTTGGCAATGTTAACACACGTTTCCCATGCCAATAAAGCCCTTAAATTGAAATTGAATTGAATTGAGAGACCACTACATCAGTCTCCAGTGTGAATAGAACTTTCCCGATTGCCAGTCATATGCTTCCTATACACATCTATACACAAAAACTATGTGAGCCACTCCAGCCCACTTGTGCCTACTCCAGCTCATTCCATCCTACTCCAGCTCGTTCCAGTCCACTCCAGTCCACCTGTTTGAGGAGAAGAGGAGAAGAGAGAAAGAGAGGTGAAGGAGAGGAGGAGAGGAGAGATGACCACCAGTCTCAGGCTGAACCGAAGAAAAGAGAAGGCTTTCTCTCCAACCATCTTCTGTTCCAGCTTGCTTCATTGACAGGAGTGGCCTCTCCATTAGTGTGAGTCTGTGTCCCAAATGGCAACCATTTCCCTATATTGTGCTTTCCCAATATAGAGCAAAGGGCTCTAATTAGTACACTACATTGGAAACAGGGCGCCATTTGAGACTCAAACTTGTATCTAGGAGCTGCATTTTCTATTTTTGGGGGGTACTTTTTTCCCCTTTTTCTCCCCAATTGGTAGTTACAGTATTGTCCCATCACTGCAACTCCTTCTTGACACACTATGGCTTAAACCGGAAGCCAGCTGCACCAATGTGTCAGAGTAAACACCGTACAGCTGGTGACCGAAATCAGCGTGCACGCACCCGGCCCGCCACAAGGAGTGGCTAGAGCACGTTGGGACAAGGACATCCCAGCCGGCCAAACCTTCCCCTAACCCGGACGACGCTGCGCCACCTCATGGGTCTCCCGGTCACAGCTGGCTGCAACACAGCCCGGGATCGAACCCAGATCTGTAGTGACATCTCTAGCACTGCGATGCAGTGCCTTAGACCACTGCGCCACTCGGGAGGCCTCTAGGAGCTGTATTAAGCCTGGCGCATGCCTCCCAGTCGTTTGTCTGGTTTTTGGGGGGCTGTTCACGCAAACAAAATGTTTTCTTTAAGCAAGTCGAAGTTTGGTAGCCGAAGTCTACGCCCCTTCGTAGGTGACTGGTCAAAAGGGTGGGAACTATGGATGGGATTCTTCAATTAAGTGTTTTCTGACTTCCCGAGTGGCGCAGTGGTCTAAGGCACTGCACCGCAGTGCTAGCTGTGCCACTAAAGATCCTTGTTCGAGTCCTGGGTCTGTTGTAGCCGGCCGCGACCGGGAGACCCATGGGGAGGTGCACAATTGGCCCAGTGTCGTCCAGGGTAGGGGAGGGAATGGCCAGCAGGGATGTAGCTAAGTTGGTAGAGCATGGCGTTTGCAACGCCAGGGTTGTGAGTTCAATTCCCATGGGGGGCCAGTATGAAAAATAAAAACAATAATATATGCACTCACTAACTGTAAGTCGCTCTGGATAAGAGCGTCTGCTAAATGACTAAAATTCAACGAGAGAGGGCAGCAGCAGCTAGGACCTACTGAGAGGAGAGAGGGCAGCAGCAGATAGGACCTACTGAGAAGAGAGAGGGAAGCAGCAGATAGGGCCTACTGAGAGGAGAGAGGGCAGCAGCAGATAGGACCTACTGAAAGGAGAGAGGGCAGCAGCTAGGACCTACTGATAGGGCAGCAGCAGATAGGACCTACTGAGAGGAGAGAGGGCAGCAGCAGCTAGGACCTACTGAGAGGAGAGAGGGCAGCAGCAGATAGGACCTACTGAGAGGAGAGAGGGAAGCAGCAGATAGGGACTACTGAGAGGAGAGAGGGCAGCAGCAGATAGGACCTACTGAAAGGAGAGAGGGCAGCAGCTAGGACCTACTGATAGGGAAGCAGCAGATAGGTCCTCCTGAGAGGAGAGAGGGCAGCAGCAGCAGCTAGGGCCTACTGAGAGGAGAGAGGGCTGCAGATAGGCCCTACTGAGAGTGCAGCAGCTAGGACCTACTGAGAGGAGAGAGGGCAGCAGCAGATAGAACCTACTGAGAGGAGAGAGGGCAGCAGCTAGGACCTACTGAGAGGAGAGAGGGCAGCAGCTAGGACCTACTGAGAGGAGAGAGGGCAGCAGCTAGGACCTACTGAGAGGAGAGAGGGCAGCAGCTAGGACCTACTGAGAGGGCAGCAGCTAGGACCTACTGAGAGGAGAGAGGGCAGCTGCAGCAGCTAGGACCTACTGAGAGGAGAGAGGGCAGCAGCTAGGACCTAATGAGAGGAGAGAGTGCAGCATCATCTAGTACCTACTGAGAGGAGAGAGGGCAGCAGCTAGGACCTACTGAGAGGAGAGAGGGCAGCAGCTAGGACCTACTGAGAGGAGAGAGGGCAGCAGCTAGGACCTACTGAGAGGGCAGCAGCTAGGGCCTACTGAGAGGAGAGAGGGAAGCAGATAGGACTTACTGAGAGGGCAGCAGCTAGGACCTACTGAGAGGAGAGAGGGCAGCTGCAGCAGCTAGGACCTACTGAGAGGAGAGAGGGCAGCAGCTAGGACCTAATGAGAGGAGAGAGTGCAGCATCATCTAGTACCTACTGAGAGGAGAGAGGGCAGCAGCTAGGACCTACTGAGAGGAGATAGGGCAGCAGCTAGGACCTACTGAGAGGAGAGAGGGCAGCAGCTAGGACCTACTGAGAGGAGAGAGGGCAGCAGCAGATAGGACCTACTGAGAGGAGAGAGGGCAGCAGATAGGACCTACTGAGAGGAGAGAGGGCAGCAGCTAGGACCTACTGAGAGGAGAGAGGGCAGCAGCAGATAGGACCTACTGAAAGGAGAGAGGGCAGCAGCTAGGACCTACTGAGAGGAGAGAGGGCAGCAGCAGATATGACCTACTGAAAGGAGAGAGGGCAGCAGCTAGGACCTACTGAGAGGGCAGCAGCAGATAGGACCTACTGAGAGGAGAGAGGGCAGCAGCAGCAGCTAGGGCCTACTGAGAGGAGAGAGGGCTGCAGATAGGGCCTACTGAGAGGGCAGCAGCTAGGACCTACTGAGAGGAGAGAGGGCAGTAGCAGATAGAACCTACTGAGAGGAGAGAGGGCAGCAGCTAGGACCTAATGAGAGGAGAGAGTGCAGCAGCATCTAGTACCTACTGAGAGGAGAGAGGGCAGCAGCAGATAGTACCTACTGAGAGGAGAGAGGGCAGCAGCTAGGCCCTACTGACAGGAGAGAGGGCAGCAGCTAGGACCTACTGAGAGGAGAGAGGGCAGCAGCTAGGACCTACTGAGAGGGCAGCAGCTAGGACCTACTGAGAGGGCAGCAGCTAGGACCTACTGAGAGGAGAGAGGGAAGCAGATAGGACCTACTGAGAGGGCAGCAGCTAGGACCTACTGAGAGGAGAGAGGGCAGCAGCAGCAGCTAGGACCTACTGAGAGGAGAGAGGGCAGCAGCAGATAGGACCTACTGAGAGAAGAGAGGGCAGCAGCAGCAGCTAGGACCTACTGAGAGGAGAGAGGGCAGCAGCAGCAGCTAGGACCTACTGAGAGGAGAGAGGGCAGCAGCTAGGACCTACTGAGAGGAGAGAGGGCAGCAGCTAGGACCTAATGAGAGGATAGAGTGCAGCAGCATCTAGTACCTACTGAGAGGAGAGAGGGCAGCAGCAGATAGGACCTACTGAGAGGAGAGAGGGCAGCAGCTAGGACCTACTGAGAGGAGAGAGGGCAGCAGCAGATAGGACCTACTGAGAGGAGAGAGGGCAGCAGCTAGGCCCTACTGAGAGGAGAGAGGGCAGCAGCTAGGACCTACTGAGAGGAGAGAGGGCAGCAGCAGCAGCTAGGACCTACTGAGAGGAGAGAGGGCAGCAGCAGATAGGACCTACTGAGAGAAGAGAGGGCAGCAGCAGCAGCTAGGACCTACTGAGAGGAGAGAGGGCAGCAGCAGCAGCTAGGACCTACTGAGAGGAGAGAGGGCAGCAGCTAGGACCTACTGAGAGGAGAGAGGGCAGCAGCTAGGACCTAATGAGAGGAGAGAGTGCAGCAGCATCTAGAACCTACTGAGAGGAGAGAGGGCAGCAGCAGATAGGACCTACTGAGAGGAGAGAGGGCAGCAGCTAGGACCTACTGAGAGGAGAGAGGGCAGCAGCAGATAGGACCTACTGAGAGGAGAGAGGGCAGCAGCTAGGACCTACTGAGAGGAGAGAGGGCAGCAGCAGATAGGTCTTACTGAGAGGAGAGAGGGCAGCAGATAGGCCCTACTGAGAGGAGAGAGGGCAGCAGCAGCTAGGACCTACTGAGAGGAGAGAGGGCAGCAGCAGATAAAACCTACTGAGAGGAGAGATGGCAGCAGCAGATAGGACCCACTGAGAGGAGAGATGGCAGCAGCTAGGACCTACTGAGAGGAGAGAGGGCAGCAGCAGATAGGACCTACTGAGAGGAGAGAGGGCAGCTAGGACCTACTGAGAGGAGAGAGGGAAGCAGCAGATAGGATCTACTGAGAGGAGAGAGGGCAGCAGCTAGGGCCTACTGAGAGGAGAGAGGGCAGCAGCAGATAGGACCTACTGAGAGGAGAGAGGGCAGCTAGGACCTACTGAGAGGAGAGAGGGAAGCAGCAGATAGGATCTACTGAGAGGAGAGAGGGCAGCAGCTAGGACCTACTGAGAGGAGAGAGGGCAGCAGCAGATAGGTCCTACTGAGAGGAGAGAGGGCAGCAGCAGATAGGACCTACTGAGAGGAGAGAGGGCAGCAGCAGATAGGACCCAATGAGAGGAGGGAGGGCATCAGCAGCTAGGACCTACTGAGAGGAGAGAGGGCAGCAGCAGATAGGCCCAACTGAGAGGAGAGAGGGCAGCAGCAGATAGGACCCAATGAGAGGAGAGAGGGCATCAGCAGCTAGGACCTACTGAGAGGAGAGAGGGCAGCAGCAGATAGGACCTACTGAGAGGAGAGAGGGCAGCAGCTAGGCCCTACTGAGAGGAGAGAGGGCAGCAGCTAGGACCTACTGAGAGGAGAGAGGGCAGCAGCAGATAGGGCATACTGAGAGGAGAGAGGGCAGCAGCTAGGACCTACTGAGAGGAGAGAGGGCAGCAGCTAGGACCTACTGAGAGGAGATAGGGCAGCAGCTAGGACCTACTGAGAGGAGAGAGGGCAGCAGCTAGGAACCTACTGAGAGGAGAGAGGGCAGCAGCAGATAGGACCTACTGAGAGGAGAGAGGGCAGCAGCTAGGACCTACTGAGAGGAGAGAGGGCAGCAGCTAGGACCTACTGAGAGGAGAGAGGGCAGCAGCAGATAGGACCTACTGAGAGGAGAGAGGGCAGCAGCAGATAGGACCTACTGAGAGGAGAGAGGGCAGCAGCTAGGACCTACTGAGAGGAGAGAGGGCAGCAGCTAGGACCTACTGAGAGGAGATAGGGCAGCAGCTAGGACCTACTGAGAGGAGAGAGGGCAGCAGCTAGGAACCTACTGAGAGGAGAGAGGGCAGCAGCAGATAGGACCTACTGAGAGGAGAGAGGGCAGCAGCTAGGACCTACTGAGAGGAGAGAGGGCAGCAGCTAGGACCTACTGAGAGGAGAGAGGGCAGCAGCAGATAGGACCTACTGAGAGGAGAGAGGGCAGCAGCAGATAGGACCTACTGAGAGGAGAGAGGGCAGCAGCAGATAGGACCCAATGAGAGGAGAGAGGGCATCAGCAGCTAGGACCTACTGAGAGGAGAGAGGGCAGCAGCAGATAGGACCTACTGAGAGGAGAGAGGGCAGCAGCTAGGCCCTACTGAGAGGAGAGAGGGCAGCAGCTAGGACCTACTGAGAGGAGAGAGGGCAGCAGCAGATAGGACATACTGAGAGGAGAGAGGGCAGCAGCTAGGACCTACTGAGAGGAGAGAGGGCAGCAGCTAGGACCTACTGAGAGGAGATAGGGCAGCAGCTAGGACCTACTGAGAGGAGAGAGGGCAGCAGCTAGGACCTACTGAGAGGAGAGAGGGCAGCAGCAGATATGACCTACTGAGAGGAGAGAGGGCAGCAGCTAGGACCTACTGAGAGGAGAGAGGGCAGCAGCTAGGACCTACTGAGAGGAGAGAGGGCAGCAGCAGATAGGACCTACTGAGAGGAGAGAGGGCAGCAGCAGATAGGACCTAATGAGAGGAGAGAGGGCAGCAGCTAGGACCTACTGAGAGGAGAGAGGGCAGCAGCTAGGACCTACTGAGAGGAGAGAGGGCAGCAGCTAGGACCTACTGAGAGGTCCTAGCAGACTATTTTGAGGAAGTGTCATTGGCTATGTTGTTGCTACGGTGGCTCAAGAGGGACAAACAACAGTAATATTGCCGCTTTTTTCTCATTTTTCAGCTGAGATCTGCTAGGAAGAAACCGAACCTATGTATGAGGAAACCTTTAGAGTGGACCTTAGCCATATCACTAGTAGTACACACACACACACACACACACACACACACACACACAAACACGCAGTTTCCCCTGTTCTAGTGGACCTCGGCCATATCGCCAGTAGTATTGTGGTTTCCCCTGTTCGCTTAGCTAACTGCCAATCATCTTCTTCTTGTCCGAGCTAAGCCACGAGATGAAACTTTACATTCCCTTTTGCACTGTGATATTTATTTGTGTGTGGAAAAATCAATAAAAACCCTGGTAAGTGGTTAAAGTCATGTGAGTAGCTGTTGTTGTTACCTATTCCCCCAGCTAGGTACAATGCAGCAGAACATTTAGCTACTTTCTGTCTCGTTCTGACACAAACTGCCAGCTGATACTATATATGTTTTCTAATTACTAACCATTCTGATAATGTCTGGGTAATACATAAGTATGAGGTTTTGAATTTGCACCATATAGATCAGGGCTGCCCAATTCCAGTCCCGGAGGGCCGAAACACTTCTGGTTTTTGTTTCTACCAGGTAGTTAATTGCGCTCACCTGGAGTCCCAGGTCTGAACCAGTCCCTGATCAGAAGAGGATGAAAACCAGAAGTGTTTTGGCCCCCCAGGACCGGAGTTGAACAGCCCTGATATAGATGGTCTGTGTGATGTTGTACAGGTCAAACTCTGTTCCCCTGAGTCTTGATCTGTTGAGTGATTCTCCTGTGCAAGAGGATGGATCCTGACAGCACTGGCTCATCTGTACAGTACATGCATTAATATACTATAGACCATGCATTAATGTATAGACTGGACACAAAACCTCATACTTATTGCAGACATAGGCATTTACAGTATAGTTAATAATTTCAGAATATTACAGACTGTATCAACTGTCAGTTTGAGTCAGTTAGAAGGAGAGTGGCTGGGGGACTGCCAGAATAGAATATTACAGACTGTATCAACTGTCAGTTTGAGTCGGTTAGAAGGAGAGTGGCTGGGGGACTGCCAGAATAGAATATTACAGACTGTATCAACTGTCAGTTTGAGTCAGTTAGAAGGAGAGTAGCTGGGGGACTGCCAGAATAGAATATTACAGACTGTATCAACTGTCAGTTTGAGTCAGTTAGAAGGAGAGTAGCTGGGGGACTGCCAGAATAGAATATTACAGACTGTATCAACTGTCAGTTTGAGTCAGTTAGAAGGAGAGTAGCTGGGGGACTGCCAGAATAGAATATTACAGACTGTATCAGCTGACAGCTGCCAAGAGTGTGCAAAGCTGTCATCAAGGTAAAGGGTGGCTATTTGAAGAACATCAAATATAAAATATATTTTGATTTGTTTAACACTTTTTTGGTTAATACAGGATTCCATATGTGTTATTTCATAGTTTTGATGTCTTCACTATTATTTTACAATGTAGAAAATAGTAAAAATAAAGAAAAACCCTTGAATGAGTTGGTGTTCTAAAACTTTTGACAGGTAGCGTATACATCCGGTGAAACATCTGGCTCATTGTTCTATCTGTGATATAAACTAACGTAGCAGACCTAAAAGACTACCACACACAATACCATCCTAATTCTGCATTGTGACTTCACATGGATTTTTTTTTTTTTCGGTTCAATGGAAAACCGATCCTTGTCACCTCCCTAGTGCAGTACACAAGGTTGCAGCAATTTAGTATGCAGCCAGCATTGTTTATTATAATCAAGGAATGTCCGTCAGCAACATGTACAGACTGGACATATGACTGAATATATGCAATGCTACATATTCAGAACTGTACATATGACTGAATATATCATATATTCAGTCATATGTACAGTTCTGAATATGTAGCATTGCATATATTCAGTCACATTCACAGTTCTGAATATGTAGCATTGCATATATTCAGTCACATTCACAGTTCTGAATATGTAGCATTACATATATTATATTTATGTAATGCTACATATTCAGAACTGTGAATGTGACTGAATATATGCAATGCTACATATTCAGAACTGTGAATGTGACTGAATATATGCAATGCTACATATTCAGAACTGTGAATGTGACTGAATATATGCAATGCTACATATTCAGAACTGTGAATGTGACTGAATATATGCAATGCTACATATTCAGAACTGTGAATGTGACTGAATATATGCAATGCTACATATTCAGAACGGTGAATGTGACTGAATATATGCAATGCTATATATTCAGAACTGTGAATGTGACTGAATATATGCAATGCTATATATTCAGAACTGTGAATGTGACTGAATATATGCAATGCTACATATTCAGAACTGTACATATGACTGAATATATGCAATGCTACATATTCAGAACTGTACATATGACTGAATATATGTAATGCTACATATTCAGAACTGTGAATGTGACTGAATATATGCAATGCTACATATTCAGAACGGTGAATGTGACTGAATATATGCAATGCTATATATTCAGAACTGTGAATGTGACTGAATATATGCAATGCTATATATTCAGAACTGTGAATGTGACTGAATATATGCAATGCTACATATTCAGAACTGTACATATGACTGAATATATGCAATGCTACATATTCAGAACTGTACATATGACTGAATATATGTAATGCTACATATTCAGAACTGTGAATGTGACTGAATATATGTAATGCTACATATTCAGAACTGTGAATGTGACTGAATATATGCAATGCTACATATTCAGAACTGTGAATGTGACTGAAGATATGCAATGCTACATATTCAGAACTGTGAATGTGACTGAATATATGCAATGCTACATATTCAGAACTGTACATATGACTGAATATATGTAATGCTACATATTCAGAACTGTGAATGTGACTGAATATATGCAATGCTACATATTCAGAACTGTGAATGTGACTGAATATATGCAATGCTACATATTCAGAACTGGGAATATGACTGAATATATACAATGCTACATAATAATAATAAAAATATGCCATTTAGCAGACGCTTTTATCCAAAGCGACTTACAATCATGTGCGCATACATTTTTACGTATGGGTGGTCCCGGGGGGCGGACCCACTTCCCTGGCGTTACAAGCGCCATTCTCTACCAATTGAATTACAGAGGACCACATATTCAGAACTGTAAATGTGACTGAATATATGTAATGCTACATATTCAGAACTGTACATATGACTGAATATATGTAATGCTACATATTCAGAACTGTGAATGTGACTGAATATATGCTATTCTACATATTCAGAACTGTGAATGTGACTGAATATAGGCAATGCTACATATTCAGAACTGTGAATGTGACTGAGTATATGCAATGCTACATATTCAGAACTGTGAATGTGTTGAGGAATTCACGTGAGAGTTAGTTTAGCTGGAGTAAACCTGTCTGTACCAGCCACGCTGTGACAACCTGTCTCATACAGTCGATCACCAGACTCCCACTGGGAACTTTCAGAAATAGCTTTTTTTTATCATTCTTAAACGCCTCAGCAGTCAGTCACATTTCATTAAGGCTGAAAGATATACATAGTAACAGACGGACAGTCATCCGGGCCCATGTTCTCAGAGTAGCAGTGCTGATCTAGGATTAGTTTGGCCTTTTTAGAGCATAGGAATAAAGATGATATGGACAGATCCTAGATCAGGCACGTGTACCTCTCTGCGGCTCCATCTGAGAAACCCTTCTGAGCCCCATACCTGGAGGACTCTAATGAGATGATTAAATCACCACCGGGAGAGGACGTTTTAGGGGACACTAGTCCCAGCTACCCTCCCTGCGCCCTCCAACCCATACCCGTACTAATGGTGTGATTAAATCAGCTACAGTAGGAAAGAGTTAAAGGGATAAGTTCACCAAAAATTACTAAATTACTGATTGGTTTCCTTACCCTGTAAGCAGTTTATGGACAAGGTATGACAGCAATCCATGCTTTGGTTTAGTTCCCCTGGCACTGTTTCCACATGCTAACCAAAGCATGGATTGCTGTCATACCTTGTCTATAGACTGCTTACAGGGTAAGGAAACCAATGTCACATGTTGTAATTTGGGTGAACTATCACTTTAAAGCTCTAGACAAACCGAGATAACCTCCCTGCAAACCTCTAACTGTGTACCTCTGAACTTCATGCTCCGTACCTGCAGTGATCTAATGGCAGAGTATAAGGACTCTGAGACGCATAACAGGTACCCTCCCTGCACCCTCCCTGCACCCCTCTGAGCCCCTCTCTCACCCTCTGATCCACTCCTGCAGTGCTCCAATTGTGTGATTTAAAAAAAGCTTGGGTAGGGTACGTTTTCGGGGCATCCCTCTATCTGGGACCCTCCTGCATCCTCCACTCTGTACACGCAGTGCTCGAATGGCTTGTGATGAGCAGGGAGCACCGGGCCATACACCACCACAGCACCGTACCATACGCCTGCTGGCTAAACTGCTCTTGAAGTTGCCCTCTCTACACTGACACAGGTAGGTAGGGGCCCTCCAACCCCCCCTGTACCCCTCTGCGCCCCTCCTTTCACCCTCCGTTCCCCACCTGCAGTGCTCTAATGGATAGACTTACATGACATCATGTCCCAAACTGAGAAGAGAGATGAGTACAGGCTCTGTTACAGCTCAACCATGACTCCTCTCTCTTCAGAAGGGCAGAGGCATCCATAAATGATTTAACTGCTACTCTTCTCTCACATACAGTATTCAAATGTGTGACAGAGTTAACTTCCTTTCCCTATCTCTGGAAGAGATGATGCTTGGACATAATTTGGAAAGGGACACACCTGTCTATATAAGGTCCCACAGTTGACAGTGCATGTCAGAGCAAAATCCAAGCCATGAGGTCGAAGGAATTGTCCGTAGAGCTCCGAGACAGGATTGTGTCGAGGCACAGATCTGGGGAAGGGTACCAAAACATATCTGCAGCATTAAAGGTCCGCAAGAACACAGTGGCCTCCAACATTCTTACAGTGCCTTGCAAAAGTATTCATCCCCCTTGGCATTTTTCCTATTTTGTTGCATTACAACCTGTAATTTAAATTGATTTTTATTTGGATTTCATGTAATGGACATACACAAAATAGTCAAAATTGGTGAAGTGAAATTCAAAATATAACTTGTTTAAAAAATAAAAAATAAATGAATAACGGAAAAGAGGTGCGTGCATGTGTTTTCACCCCCTTTGCTATGAAGCCCCTAAATATGATCTGGTGCAATCAATTACCTTCAGAAGTCACATAATTAGTTAAATAAAGTCCACCTGTGTGCAATCTAAGTGTCACATGATCTGTCACATGATCTCAGTATAAATACACCTGTTCTGAAAGGCCCCAGAGTCTGCAACACCACTAAGCAAGGGGCACCACCAAGCAAGCGGCACCATGAAGACCAAGGAGCTCTCCAAACAGGTCAGGGACAAAGTTGTGGAGAAGTACAGATCAGGGTTGGGTTATAAAAAAATATCTGAAACTTTGAACATCTAACGGAGCACCATTAAATCCATTATTCAAAAATGGAAAGAATATGGCACCACAACAAACCTGCCAAGAGAGGGCAGCCCACCAAAACTCACGGACCAGGCAAGGAGGGCATTAATCAGAGAGGCAACAAAGAGACCAAAGATAACCCTGAAGGAGTTGTAAAGCTCCACAGCGGAGATTGGGGTATCCACAGAGCTGGGCTTTACGGAAGAGTGGCCAGAAAAAAGCCATTGCTTAAAGAAAAAAATAAGCAAACATGTTTGGTGTTCGCCAAAAGCCATGTGGGAGACTCCCCAAATATCAAGGAAAACACTATGTCTGGCGCAAACCCAACACCTCTCATCACCCCGAGAACACCATCCCCAAAGTGAAGCATGGTGGTGGCAGCATTATGCTGTGGGGATGTTTTTCATCGGCAGGGACTGGGAAACTGGTCAGAATTGAAGGAATGATGAATGGCGCTAAATACAGGTACATTCTTGAGGGAAACCTGTTTCAGTCTTCCAGAGATTTGAGACTGGGACGGAGGTTCACCTTCCAGCAGGACAATGACCCTAAGCATACTGCTAAAGCAACACTTGAGTGGTTTAAGGGGAAACATTTAAATGTCTTGGAATGGCCTGGTCAAAGCCCAGACCTCAATCCAATTGAGAATCTGTGGTATGACTTAAAGATTGCTGTACAAGATTGCCTTGAAGAATGCCCACAAAAAAATATAGAAATAAATAAAAAGTAATAATAATAATATTAAAAAAAAAAAAACACATAAAATAAATAAACACAAAAAAAAAATTACATATATATATGTAAAACAAATGAACATTCAAAAAATTCTAAATAAATAAATTCTTAAAAATAAAAAAAACCACATGTAAAGTCGTTGTCCCACTGGCTATCATAAGGTCACGTCTGGAGGAAACCTGGCACCATCCCTACGGTGAAGCATGGTGGTGGCAGCTTCATGCTGTGGGGATGTTTTTCAGCGGCAGGGACTGGGAGACTAGTCACGATCGAGGGAAAGATGAATGGAGCAAAGTACAGAGAGATGCTTGATGAAAACCCACTCCAGAGCGCTCAGGACCTCAGAATGGGGCGAAGGTTCACCTTCCAACAGGACAACGACTCTAAGCACACAGCCAAGACAATGCAGGAGTGGCTTCGGAACAAGTCTATGAATGTCCTTGAGTGGCCCAGCCAGAGTCCAGACTTGAACCCGATCCAACATCTCTGGAGAGACCTGAAAATAGCTGTGCAGTGACACTCCCCAGCAAATAAATCTAAAAAACTGTTTTTGCTTTGTCATTATGGGGTATTTCATGTAGATTTATAAAAATAAAAATAAATAATCCATTTTAGAATAAGGCTGTAACGTAACAATGTGGAAAAAGTCAAAGGGTCTGAATACTTTCTGAATGCGCTTTATTTCCTGTATATTTATCTATTTTCTTCATCTCTCTCTCTCTCTCTCTCTCTCTCTCTCTCTCTCTCTCTCTCTCTCTCTCTCTCTCTCTCTCTCTCTCTCTCTTTCTCTCTCTCTCTCTCTCTCTCTCTCTCTCTCTCTCTCTCTCTCTCTCTCTCTCTCTCTCTCTCTCTCTCTCTCTCTCTCTCTCTCTCTCTCTCTCTCTCTCTCTCTCTCTCTCTCTCTCTCTCTCTCTCTCGCTCTCTCTCTCTCTCTCTTTCTCTCTCTGTCTCTCTCTCTCTCTCTCTCTCTCTCTCTGCTCTCTCTCTCTCTCTCTCTCTCTCTCTCTCTCTGTCTCTCTCTGTCTCTTTCTTTCTCTTTCTCTTTCTCTCTCTCTCTTTCTTTCTCTCTCTCTCAAACTTTAATGAAGAGAATAGATTAGAAACTTGACCTATTGGTTTAAATAACTGAACTTAGCAAGGTAAGGTAAGTAATTGAGATCAAATTCTCATTGGCAATAGCAACCAAGTTATTGCAACTTTTCAATTCTTCAACTACTCATAACAAGACTTTGATGCTTCAACGGTCACGAGAACACAGAACACAGAACACAGAACACAGAACACAGAACACAGAACGTATCAATTCAGTAGCAAAAGCAAAAGCCTGATTTAAGTTGTTGGCTGCATACAGTCAGTACAGCCCTTTTATGGAGTCAGTGTGTGTTCTTATTCGCTATAATGCCCTACATAGGGAATAGGGTGCCATTTGGGACGCACACTCTGAATCGTCAGATCACAGAGAAAAACAGTGAGTGCTGCTAGCTACTCCACTCCAGCATTAGTAGTAATGACTTATATGAGTGTCCTCATCCAAAACATGATGAACCCTCCTCACACAGTGTGTGCGTCTCAAATCGCACCCTATTCCCTATATAGTGCACTACTTTTGACCAGGTTCTGTTTTGACCAGGGGCCCTATATAGTGCACTAGATAGGGTGCCATTTGGGAGGCACACACAGCCTGTTCGTCTCCGTCTCAGTCCAGCCCACAGCCAAATGCACGATATGTTGCCTGGCTGACTGACTGGGTGAGCTCCAAATCCCCACCAGGGTGTTCTGCTCATGTTGCATCAGGGAAATTAGCTGCTTGTAAATTTATGTCACTTGGGCTGTGTTCTCAAAGAGCATCCTATCCCCTTTATAGTGCACCACTTTTAACCAGGGCACCATACAGGGGATAGGGTGCCATTTGAAACACAACCTAAGTCTGTCACAGCAGGGGATTGTTTTTGGAAGGTTTGGAATGGCAATTTGAAAATCCCACAAGTGAGTAAAAAATATTAATTTGTTCTCTACTTTTGAAATGTAATTAAAGGGACATATTTCCTTTAATATTATCCCTGTTATTATGAGTCAAAGGGAGAAATATGTGTGTGTGTGTGTGTGTGTGTGTGTGTGTGTGTGTGTGTGTGTGTGTGTGTGTGTGTGTGTGTGTGTGTGTGTGTGTGTGTGTGTGTGTGTGTGTGTGTGTGTGAAAGGTAAGCCCTAGCTGACTTCTAATCATTCACCAGATCACATCACAGTAACCTTCTAAATCCATTAAATGCTCAAAGAGCTTCAAAGAGAGAAGAATGGAGGTGTTTTTGTTTTTTTTTCCCTGTTTATCTACCGATCTTCCCCTTCAATTAACTGTTTGATTGCTGTACAGCCGTCTCACACACACACACACACACATAGGCATGCACAAATACACACTTGCATATTTTGAATCAAGTAAATGAACTCTTTGATTGCGGTACACACACAGATATCACTTAAAATTGATAACAGTATATATATACAGTTGAAGTCGGAAGTTCACATACACCTTAGCCAAATACATTTAAACTCAGATTTTACAATTTCTGACGTTTAATCCTAGTAAAACTTCCCTGTCTTAGGTCAGTTAGTATCACCACTTTATTTTAAGAATGTGAAATGTCAGAATAATAGTAGAGAGAATTATTTATTTCAGCTTTTATTTCTTTCATCACATTCCCAGTGGGTCAGAAGTTTACATACACTCAATTTGTATTTGGTAGCATTGCCTTTAAATTGTTTAACTTGGGTTAAACGTTTCGGGTAGCATTCCACAAGCTTCCCACAATAAGTTGGGTGAATTTTGGCCCATTCCTCCTGACAGAGCTGGTGTTATTGAGTCAGGTATGTAGGCCTCCTTGCTCGCACACACTTTTTCAGTTCTGCCCACACATTTTCTATAGGATTGAGGTCAGGGCTTTGTGATGACTCCAATACCTTGACTTTGTTGTCCTTAAGCCATGTTGCCACAACTTTGGAAGTATGCTTGGGGTCATTGTCCATTTGGAAGACCTATTTGCGACCAAGCTTTAACTTCCTGACTGATGTCTTGAGATGTTGCTTCAATATATCCATATAATTTTCCTTCCTCATGATGCCATCTGTTTTGTGAAGTGCACCACTCCCTCCTGCAGCAAAGCACCCCCACAGCATGATGCTGCCACCCCCGTGCTTCACGGTTGGGATGGTGTTCTTCGGCTTGCAATTCCTCCCTTTTTCCTCCAAACATAACGATGGTCATTATGGCCAAACAGTTCTATTTTTGTTTCATCAGACCAGAGGATATTTCTCCAAAAAGTACGATCTTTGTCCCCATGTGCAGTTGCAAACTGTAGTCTGTCTTTTTAATGGCGGTTTTGGAGCAGTGGCTTCTTCCTTGCTGAGCGGCCTTTCAGGTTATGTCGATATAGGACTCGTTTTACTGTGGATATAAATACTTTTGTACCTGTTTCCTCCAGCATCTTCACAAGGTCCTTTGCTGTTGTTCTAGGATTGATTTGCACTATTCGCACCAAAGTACGTTCATCTCTAGGAGACAGAACGCATCTCCTTCCTGAGCGGTATGATGGCTGCGTGGTCCCATGGTGTTTATACTTGCGTACTATTGTTTGTACATATGAACGTGGTACCTTCAGGCGTTTGGAAATTGCTCCCAAGGATGAACCAGACTTGTGGAGGTCTTGGCTGATTTCTTTTGATTTTTCCATGATGTCAAGCAAAGAGGCACTGAGTTTGAAGGTAGGCCTTGAAATACATCCACAGGTACACCTCCAATTGACTAAAATGATGTAAATTAGCCTATCAGAAGCTTCTAAAGCCATGACATCATTTTCTGGAATTTTCCAAGCTGTTTAAAGGCACAGTCAACTTAATGTATGTAAACTTCTGACCCACTGGAATTGTGATACAGTGAATTATAAGTGAAATAATCTGTAAACAATTGTTGGTAAAATTACTTGTGTCATGCACAAAGTAGATGTCCTAACCGACTTGCCAAAACTATAGTTTGTTAACAAGAAATTTGTGGAGTGGTTGAAAAACTAGTTTTAATGACTCCAACCTTAGTGTATGTAAACTTCCGACTTCAACTGTATATATACAGCTGCGGAAAAAATTAAGAGATCACTGCAAAATTATCAGTTTCTCTGGTGTTACTATTTATAGGTGTCACGCCCTGACTCATGGGACTCTTGTATGTTGAGTCAGGGTGTGGATATTCTATGTTAGTATTTCTATGTTGCATTCTAGGTTGTGTAGTTCTATGTTTGGCCGGGTGTGATTCCCAATCAGAGGCAGCTGTCGCTCGTTGTCTCTGATTGGGGATCATACTTAGGCAGCCTATTGGCACTCATTAGTTGTGGGCTCTTGTTCCGTGTTGGAGGCTTGTTTAGTGTTCAGCCTTAGGACTTCACGTTTGGTTTGGTTTGTTGTTTTGTTAGTGTGTTTATCGGTGAAATAAACATGTACGCATTTCACGCTGCGCCTTGGTCTGACCCGTCCTTAAACGAACGTGACAGAAGATCCCACCAAACATGGACCAAGCAGCGTGCCCAGGAGCAAACACCCTGGACACAGGTGGGGAAGATTTGGTCTTGGGAGGAGATATTTGCAGGGAAAGGACCATGGGCGAAGGTAGATGCCCAGGCAGGAGAGGAGCAACGGCAACACGGAGGGAGCCGGTCGAGGAGGAAGCCCGAGAAGCAGCCCCAATAAAAAACATTTGGGGGGCACACGGGGTGGTTGGCGGAGCCTAGGTTCAGAGCAGAGCCAACTCCTTGTACTCACGCTAGGAAGCGTGTGACTGGGCAGGCTCTGTGTTATGCAGAGCTACGCACTGTGTCGCCAGTGCGCCGGCACAGTCCTGTACGTCCTGTGCTAGCACCACGCACGTGCCGTGCGAAAATGGGCATCCAGCCAGGACGGGGTGTGCCGGCTCAACGCTCCTGGTCTCCAGTACGCCTCCTCGGTCCCGCATATCCTACGCCGGTTCCACGTACTGTATCGCCAGTGCGCGTGCACAGCCCAGTACGTCCTGTGCTAATGCTACACACGTACTGTGCGGAAGTAGGCATCCAGCCAAGACGGGTTGTGCCAGCTCTCCGCTCCAGACCTCCAGTCCGCCTCCACAGTCCGGCCCGGCCCGTTCCTGTCCCTCGCACCAAGACAGAGGTGCGTGTTCCCAGTCCGGCCCGGCCCGTTCCTTCTCCCCGCACCAAGCCAGTGGTGCGTGTTCCCATTCCGGCCCGGCCCGTTCCTGCTCCGCGCACCAAGCCAGTGGTGCGTGTTCCCAGTCCGGCCCGGCCCGTTCCTGCTCCTCGCACCAGGCCAGTGGTGCGTCTTCCCAGTCCGGCCCGGCCCGTTCCTGATCCTCGCACCAGGCCAGTGGTGCGTCTTCCCAGTCCGGCCCGGCCCGTTCCTGCTCCTCGTACCAGACCAGTGGTGCGTGTTCCTAGTCCGGTTCGGCCCGTGCCTGCTCCTCGCACCAGACCAGTGGTGCGAGTGTCCAGTCCGGCACGGCCCGTGCCCGTTCCACCGGGGGATTGGGGATCATACTTAGGCAGCCTATTGGCAATCATGGGTTGTGGCATCTTGTTCCGTGTTAGAGGCTTGTATTGTGTTTAGCCTCAGGACTTCACGTTTCGTGCAGAGTTATCCAATATCACTATGTGGCTTTCAGATAACAAACCTTCTCTGCATCTTGGAAAAACAGAACCCAACTTATTTAGTTCCAGAGTAAATCTCGCAAGGACCCCTGGTTTCAGTGTCTATGTCGGCAACTCAGAGGTCACACCAAACACCTCCGGCAGCTATCTTGGGTGTGAATTGGTGAGACTATGACTCTAAAGGTTTTAACAAAGATAAACCCCCCTAAAAAATGTAATTCCTAGCTCGCACCTCAAAATATCTTGATAGTGACAGTGACACCCTAAAGACTCATGGCAGGTACGCTAGTTCAGTGTGACTTTGATTATGCGTGCACATCGTGGTTCACTAGCATCCCTAAACATCTAAAGAATAAGCGACAGACCAGCCAAAACAAGCCGGTTAGAGTTGTACTGAAACACCACCCTCATTCTCAGCTGGAGGTGGAGCATTTTAATCAGCAAGACTGGCTATCTGTAGGGAAAAGGGTAATATTAATTCAACTTGGTCTGTTCCATAGAATTATTACTGACTCAGCCCCCAGGTACCTGTGGAATTATTTTACTTATATTAGAGATGTCCACCAATAGAGCACCAGAGCCAAACATTTTTAATTTAAGAGTCTATCTGTTAAGAACACATTTGTATGTACCGCCCGCTGTTGAGTGGAATAAACTACCACAGAAACTCAAAGCCATTGCCGACCACAACTTAATTTAGAATGAATGTCTAGCTGGCTAATAATCGAGCAATAGAAGAAGAACAATCATATAATAATGAGCCATTTAGCAGACACTTTTTTCCAAAGCGACTTACAGTCATGCGTGCATACATTTTTACCTATGGGTGGTTGCGGGGATCGAACCCACTACCCTGGCGTTACAAGCGCCATGCTCTACCAATTGAGCTACAAAGGACCGCTCAATCATGCCTGTATTTAATGCTCTAGGCTATGACAATGTATTCCTGTCCTTTGGTTTGTTATGTGTTATGTGTGGAACCAAAGGCGGGGTCAACTGTGTAGCCTAGGAGGCGGGGTCTACTGTGCAGCCTAGGAGGCGGGGTCTACTGTGCAGCCTAGGAGGCGGAGTCTACTGTGAAGCCTAGGAGGCGGGGTCTACCATGGAGTCTAGTAGGCGGGGTCTACTATGTAGCATAGGAGGCGGGGTCTACTGTGGAGCCTAGGAGGCGGGGTCTACTATGTAGCATAGGAGGCGGGGTCAACTGTGTAGCCTAGGAGGCGGGGTCTACTGTGGAGCCTAGTAGGCGGGGTCTACTATGTAGCATAGGAGGCGGGGTCAACTGTGTAGCCTAGGAGGCGGGGTCTACTGTGTAGCCTAAGAGGCGGGGTTTACTGTGTAGCCTATGAGGCGGGGTCTACTGTGTAGCCTAGGAGGCGGGGTCAACTGTGGAGCCTAGGAGGCGGGGTCTACTGTGTAGCCTAGGAGGCAGGGTTTACTGTGTAGCCTAGGAGGCGGGGTCTACTGTGTAGCCTAGGAGGCGGGGTCTACTGTTTAGCCTAGGAGGCGGGGTCTACTGTGGAGCCTAGGAGGCGGGGTCTACTGTGTAGCCTAGGAGGCGGGGTCTACTGTGGAGCCTAGGAGGCGGGGTCTACTGTTTAGCCTAGGAGGCGGGGTCTACTGTGGAGCCTAGGAGGCGGGGTCTACTGTGTAGCCTAGGAGGCGGGGTCTACTGTGGAGCCTAGGAGGCGGGGTCTACTGTGGAGCCTAGGAGGCGGGGTCTACTGTGTAGCCTAGGAGGCGGGGTCTACTGTGGAGCCTAGGAGGCGGGGTCTACTGTGGAGCCTAGGAGGCGGGGTCTACTGTGGAGCCTAGGAGGCGGGGTCTACTGTGGAGCCTTGGCCCACTATGTTTAGTATGTTAATGTTTATTTCAGAGGACCAAAATGGAAATACGTTTTCAAACTTTTTTATGTCATCCTCGATGATTGTAAATGCATTAACCACAAGTGTGGTTGTATTGTTTTTTTAATTGTCAAAGAAATATATCTATTGATATTTTTTATCAAACGCCATTCTTGTCAACTTGTGTTTTAATAGAACATCAGTTGTATTATTCATTTTGTAATCCTTATCTTCAAATGAAGGATAGAGGTTCAGCTGTGTTGATTATTTGTGAATGGAGAGGGGATACATCTGTCAATGGCAATTAATTCAACACATTTCCATTGAAGTGAAAACATCCTCTTAGATGTGGCTGGAGTTGATCTGTATTGTTTAGTAAAGGGCTCCATCTGTTGTTGATTTTCTGTACTCCACTCCAGGCAGACAGCCAGTCGCACATGTTATAGACCAGGGTTTCCCTCTGTCCTGGCCGCCTCCATCTGACAACCAGCTGTGTGTGTGTGTGTGTGTGTGTGTGTGTTAGTGAGAAAAAGAGAGGGAGAGGAATGAGAGAGAGACATAGAGAGAGGAAGGAGAGAGAGAGAGAGAGAGAGAGAGAGAGAGAGAGAGAGAGAGAGAGAGAGAGAGAGAGAGAGAGAGAGAGACTTTAAAGCTGAAACATAACCGTTTGCTCCTATGTGACAATCTCCTTCAATACCTCAGTACTGGGGCAGCCTTGTAACACAATACCCTCTGCTCTGTGCCAATAGATGCCCACACAACTGGTGTCAAGGATTCAACCTCTGTATCTCCTTGCAGCCCATTGTCAACATAGTTATTATAGGAGTGTCCATAAGTACTGCTGAACTATGCTGTGTTGAGACACCTGCCTACAGTGTCTCTCTTATCATGTCAATGCCTCACAGACTGACACCCAATACCCCTTACTCTATTATGTTGAGGAGGATTAGCCCCGTGTAGCTCAGTTGGTAGAGCATGGCTTTTGCAACACCAGGGTTGTGGGTTTGATTCCCATGGGGGGCCAGTATGAAAAATGCATGCACTCACTAACTGTAAGTCACTCTGGATAAGAGCATCTGCTAAATGACTAAAATGTACAAATGACTGAGAGGGAAGGGGGCGGGACTGTGTGTGTGTGTGATCAGAGTTCTCTTTAGCACACTCTTGATGGTTAATCCTTCCCTGGGGCAGAAACAGTTCTGTAAGTCAGTCTGGGAGCAGAGGAGCTGTCCACGCACACGCCAGAAGCTGTCCACAGTCCACACATGAAACAACAGCTGTCTAGCCAGCCTCCCCCCTCTTCTCCCTCTGATACAACAGCTGTCTAGCCAGCCTCCCCCCGCTTCTCCCTCTGATACAACAGCTGTCTAGCCAGCCTCCCCCCTCTTCTCTCTCTGAAACAACAGCTGTCTAGCCAGCCTCCCCCCTCTTCTCCCTCTGAAACAACAGCTGTCTAGCCAGCCTCCCCCCGCTTCTCCCTCTGATACAACAGCTGTCTAGCCAGCCTCCCCCCTCTTCTCCCTCTGATACAACAGCTGTCTAGCCAGCCTCCCCCCGCTTCTCCCTCTGTCTAGCCAGCCTCCCCCCACTTCTCCCTCTGATACAACAGCTGTCTAGCCAGCCTCCCCCCTCTTCTCCCTCTGATACAACAGCTGTCTAGCCAGCCTCCCCCCGCTTCTCCCTCTGTCTAGCCAGCCTCCCCCCACTTCTCCCTCTGAAACAACAGCTGTCTAGCCAGCCTCCCCCCTCTTCTCTCTCTGAAACAACAGCTGTCTAGCCAGCCTCCCCCCGCTTCTCCCTCTGTCTAGCCAGCCTCCCCCCACTTCTCCCTCTGATACAACAGCTGTCTAGCCAGCCTCCCCCCTCTTCTCCCTCTGATACAACAGCTGTCTAGCCAGCCTCCCCCCACTTCTCCCTCTGAAACAACAGCTGTCTAGCCAGCCTCCCCCTCTTCTCACTCTTCTTACTCTGTCCTGTCCTCCTGACTCTATACACTTCACATCATGTAGTGGAAATATGCACTTACATGTTTGTATTCGTATTTATTAAGGATCCTCATTAGCTGCTGCCAATTAATGATATGTACCCATTGATTCTTGAAGAATATAACTTATAAATGCCTTATGAGCTTAGTTCAACTGTCGTATCCCATCAGAACCCAAAATATAAGCTTGTTTTACTCCAATGTTTGTAAACAAAGTACATGTAAATAAACACTGTTTATCCTCAAAACATGGTTGAAAATATACTTTGATATCATGGATGTTCAGTCCTTGCATCTATTGCTCTGTCTATGAATTTGAGAGTCGTTACATTTCTCCAGCCCCATCCCTCAGCTTTTTCAACGAAACAGTTTGCTTTGTTAGTGTTTAAACTGCTGATTGCTGCTTTAATGTACAGCTGCCATATGCTGATCTGGACTGTAGGCACGTACACACACCAAAGACGACGCTTGTAAATAACAGATGTGTTAGGCATATAATTGGAAGCAATGGACAGATGTTTTTGTGTCACAAATCCATGTAAGCCTACCTAACAGCACACAGAAATGTAATAATAATAATATGCCATTTAGCAGACGCTTTTATCCAAAGCGACTTACAGTCGTGTGTGCATACATTTTTGTGTATGGGTGGTCCCGGGGATCGAACCCACTACCTTGGCGTTACAAGCGCCGTGCTCTACCAGCTGAGCTACAGAGGACCACCATGTAAACAACCACTAGGGACATTCCATACTGTCTGGGTTGCATCAGTCAAGAACAAGATTCCGAGACTCCAATGGCACACACATCAGCTATGTCCCAACAATCTCTTCTTCCTCCCAACGTGTGCACTCGTTCACTCCCCATCATTTATTTGAAAGGAAATCAAATGGTGTAAACTCTCCCACTAGCCCATGTCTTTACCAATCCAATGTTTTTACATTTGGGGGAAGGGGTTTAACAAGTGCACACTTCAGAAGAAATTTAAACATTTTTTGCAAACACTTAAGTTTGTAGGTTGGTGCACTTTCAGTTGGCAACCAAGCGAAAAAGTGAGGGGGTGGGGAGGCCACGGCACGTCGCCTCCCGCTGGTCGCAGACGTCGGTTCAACGTCTAGTTTTGATTTACATTTGGTTGAGTTGTCATATAACGGGACTTCAACGGGAAATCAATGAAAAATGTCACCATGTCATTGGATTTAGGCTAAAAGTAGGGTCAAAAAATGTCAAAATTCCCTTACGTTGATGACTTTTCCCAAATCCAATCTGTTTTCCACATTGATTCAACGTCATCTTTTGGTTGAAATTATGTGGAAACAACGTTGATTCAACCAGTTGTTGCCCAGTGGATTACTTCAGTAGGGAACATATGAGTAGGCCTTGGAGTTTTTCCTTATTTTGAAATATTAATGTATTATCATTCAAATTGATGATTTTCATAAACTGTACATATTGTAGTGATCCTCGCTATATGTGCCACGTTACAATTCCCACCAAGTGGGTTAACCCTATTAGCGCAATGCCTAGGGTGTTTGCCTTTCAGGCCGGAGACTCTGGTTCACTTCACGCTCTAATATCTTACGCCATACAAGCCATCAATAATCAATGGGACCTACAGAAAAAATAGTTTTTTTCCTGGACAGGCTACTAACTTGGTGAGGAAATAGGCCTAGGCAACTCCTGGTCCTACAGTACGTAGTCCTGAACCACAGGGGGCTGCTGAAGGGAGGACGGCTCATAATAATGGCTGGAATGGAGTGAATGGAATGCATGTGTTTGATGTGTTCGATACCATTCCGTTTATTTCCGTTCCAGCCATTACTATGAGCCCGTTAAGGTGCCACAGGCCTTCTGTGTCCTGAATGTCCTGAATGTGACTATGCTTTCCATTGCCTGTACAGCATAGCCACACATAATTACAGTGCATTCGGAAAGTATTCAGACCCCTTGACTTGTTCCACATTTTGTTACGTTATAGCCTTATTCTAAAATGGATTAAATTAAATGTGTCCTAATCAATCTACACACAATACCCCATAATGACAAAGTGAAAACAGGTTTTTAGAAATGTTACAAATGTATAAAAAAAATAAAAAACAGAAATACCTTATTTACATATATATAAGTATTCAGACCCTTTGCTATGAGACTTGAAATTGAGCTCAGGTGCATCCTGTTTCCATCGATCATCCTTGAGATGTTTCTACGACTTGATTGGAGTCCACCTGGGGTAAATTCAATTGATTGGACATGATTTGGAAAGGCACACGCCTGTCTATATAAGGTCCCACAGTTGACAAAAAATATAGTTCTCACATATTAGTGTTATTTAACATTATAAATTATAGGAATTAGTGGTTTTGGGTGAATTTTTCCTTTAATAGGAAATGACTCTAGAAAAGTGAAAGTCACCCAGTAAAATACTACTTGAGTGAAAGTCTAAAAGTATTTGGTTTTAAATATACTTCAGTATCAAAAGTAAAAGTATAATTAAGTATCAAAAGTAAAAGTATAAATCATTTAAAATTACTTAAGCAAACCAGACAGTACAAATGTCTTGTTTTTTTTATTTAGGTATAGCCAGGGGTACACTCCCACACAAACCATTTATAAACAAATCATTTGTGTTTAGTGAGTCCGTCAGACCAGAGGCAGTAGGGATGATCAGGGATGTTCTCTTGTGAATTGGACCATTTTCCTGTCCTGCTAAGCATTCAAAATGTAACAAGTACTTTTGGGTGTCAGGGAAAATGTATTGAGTAAAAAGTACATTATTTTCTTTAGGAATGTAGTGAAGTAAAAGTAAAAGTTGTCAAAAATATAAATAGTAAAGTAAAGTACAGATACCCCAGAAAACTACTTAAGTAGTACTTTAAATTATTTTTCTTATGTACTTTACACCACTGCTGTTTGGGTCTTTCTATAAATAATGGGGCCAAAGTGTGACATTGAGATCAAATTTTCTAAATGCTTTGAAACAAAAATAAAAATGATTTTTATACAGTTCCACATGAGTACCTAGAGAAATATATGCAAATTGGCCCATAACTCCACCTATTCATAGGTTGCACCTCCGTCACTCGGTCGCGTCATGCCATTGCTAAATATGTGTATGTGACCAATACAATTTGATTTGATTTGATTGTTATGAACGTTCTCAAGCCGCTCTCTATCAGCGGCGCCATAGTGGTGCCCTAAAGTGGTGATAAACCCAGCCATTCTGGACGGATGCTAACTACTGTTTACTCTAAATTACACTATAGTGCCTGGAAATACGATGACATTGCTAAAGTACTCAGATATTTAGTAGGAAACAACTTTGCCAGCATTATCATGTTGTCAAATTTACTTTAGACAAATGGCCATGTTGTCATTAGCTAGCAAAGTTCGTAAAAAAATTGCTATCAACAGTAGCTGCTAGGGGTAAGTCATAACCTACACTTGTGTTTTTTATTTTTTTACATATTGATAGCCCGAGTCGTTCAAGGAATTCGGGACATGGGTGACTAGTTAACGTTAGTTTGGCTCTCTCTGTGTGTTCGTGCCGTGAAAGGAGGGGTTCTTCTTTGTCTGAAAGCAATGGCTAGCTAGTTTGCTAACTATTCTAGCTAACTAACTGGCTGAATAAGTTGACGACTGACTCGCTCAAGCTGTCGGGACTAACCCACAACGTTAGACACGGACACGAACGATCTGCTTGCGTGTTGATACACTGGTGGTTTGTTGTGGCCGAGTATTGGCGCTAAACCGTGTTGTTGGAGACCGGCATGCTAGCTGGCTGTGGCGTCTTATGACGAGGTGCCTGGACATTTTTCACGGAATAATACTGCACATAGTTAGCTAGCTGAATAAACTAAGTTAGTATATTCCTAGAAAACATTGAACCACTGTAGTTTACAACAATTATAGTTTCTGAGGTGGAAGTTGGGAGAGTTATATTTGGGAGTTGTGGTGAGGGAGGCCCCGCTCTCTCCTTTCCCAGATGTTTAGTTCATTTCATTCCGATCTACTCTGCATTATTGTAGCCATCTGCTGCAGCCTGTCAACTATGCCTCTGCCTATCCCTGTTCTCTCCTCTCCGCACAGGCTACACAAACGCCTCACACCGCGTGGCTGCTGCCTCTCTAACCTGGTGGTCCCTGCACGCACGACCAACGTGGAGTTCCAGGTCTCAGGCAGCCTCTGGAACTGCCGTTCTGCTGCCAACAAGGCAGAGTTCATCTCAGCCTATGCTACCCTCCAGTCCCTCGACTTCTTGGCGCTGACGGAAACATGGATTACCACTGAAAACACTGCTACTCCTGCTGCTCTCTCCTCGTCTGACCATGTGTTCTCGCATACCCCGAGAGCATCTGGTCAGCGGGGTGGTGGCACAGGAATCCTCATCTCTCCCAAGTGGACATTCTCAATTTTTCCCCTGACCCATCTGTCTATCTCCTCATTTGAATTCCATGCTGTCACAGTCACTAGCCCATTTAAGCTTAATATCCTTGTCATCTATCGCCCTCCAGGTTCCCTTGGAGAGTTCATCAATGAGCTTGACGCCTTGATAAGTTCCTTTCCTGAGGATGGCTCACCCCTCACAGTTCTGGGGGATTTCAACCTCCCTACGTCTACATTTGATTCATTTCTCTCTGCCTCCTTCTTTCCACTCCTCTCCTCTTTTGACCTCACCCTCTCACCGTCCCCCCCTACTCACAAGGCAGGCAATACGCTTGACCTCATCTTTACTAGATGCTGTTGTTCTACTAATCTCACTGCAACTCCCCTCCAAGTCTCCGACCACTACTTTGTATCCTTTTCTCTCTCCCTCTCCTCCAACACTACTCACTCTGCCCCTACACAGATGGTAATGCGCCGTCGCAACCTTCGCTCTCTCTCTCCCGCTACTCTCTCCTCTTCCATCCTATCATCTCTTCCCTCTGCTCAATCCTTCTCCCTCCAATCTCCTGATTCTGCCTCCTCAACCCTCCTCTCCTCCCTTTCTGCATCCTTTGACTCTCTATGTCCCCTATCCTCCCGGCTGGCTCGGTCCTCCGCTCCAGCTCCGTGGCTTGATGACTCATTGCGAGCTCACAGAACAGAGCTCTGGGCAGCTGAGCGGAAATGGAAGAAAACTAGACTCCCTGCGGACCTGGCATCTTTTCACTCCCTCCTCTCTACATTTTCTTCATCTGTTTCTGCTGCTAAGGCCACTTTCTACCACTTTAAATTCCAAGCATCTGCCTCTAACCCTAGGAAGCTCTTTGCCACATTCTCCTCCCTGCTGATTCACCCCCCCCCCCCCCCCCTCTCTGTGGATGACTTCGTCAACCATTTTGAAAAGAAGGTTGACGACATCTGATCCTCGTTTGTTAAGTCAAATGACACTGCTGGTCCCGCTCACACTGCCCTACCCTATGCTTTGACTTCTTTCTCCCCTCTCTCTTCAGATAAAATCTTGCGACTTGTGACTACAGGCCGCCCAACAACCTGCCCGCTTGACTCTATCCCCTCCTCTCTTCTCCAGACCATCTCCGGTGACCTTCTCCCTTACCTCACCTCGCTGATCAACTCATCCTTGACCGCTGGCTATGTCCCTTCCATCTTCAAGAGAGCGAGAGTTGCACCCCTTCTCAAAAAACCAACACTCGATCCCTCTGATGTCAACAACTACAGACCAGTATCCCTTCTTTCTTTTCTCTCCAAAACTATTGAGCATGCCGTCTTTAGCCAACTCTCTTACTATCTCTCTCAGAATGACCTTCTTGATCCAAACCAGTCAGGTTTCAAGACTGGTCATTCAACTGAGACTGCTCTTCTCTGTGTCACGGAGGCTCTCCGCACTGCTAAAGCTAACTCTCTCTCCTCTGCTCTTGTCCTTCTAGACCTGTCTGCTGCCTTTGATACAGTGAACCATCAGATCCTCCTCTCCACCCTCTCCGAGCTGGGCATCTCCGGCGCGGCTCAGTCTTGGATTGCGTCCTACCTGACCGGTCGCTCCTACCAAGTGGCGTGGCGAGAAGCTGTCTCCGCACCACGTGCTCTCACCACTGGTGTCCCCCAGGGCTCAGTTCTAGGCCCTCTCCTATTCTCGCTATACACCAAGTCACTTGGCTCTGTCATATCCTCACATGGCCTCTCCTATCATTGCTACGCTGATGACACACAACTAATCTTCTCTTTTCCCCCTTCTGATAACCAGGTGGCGAATCACATCTCTGCATGTCTGGCAGACATATCAGTATGGATGACGGATCACCACCTCAAGTTGAACCTCGGCAAGACGGAGCTGCTCTTCCTCCCGGGGAAGGACTGCCTGTTCCATGATCTCGCCATCACGGGTTGACAACTCCGTTGTGTCCTCCTCCCAGAGTGCGAAGAGCCTTGGCGTGACCCTGGACAACACCCTGTCGTTCTCCGCTAACATCAAGGCGGTGACCCGATCCTGTAGGTTCATGCTCTACAACATTCGGAGAGTACGACCCTGCCTTACACAGGAAGCGGCACAGGTCCTAATCCAGGCACTTGTCATCTCCCGTCTGGATTACTGCAACTCGCTGTTGGCTGGGCTCCCCGCCTGTGCCATTAAACCCCTACAACTCATCCAGAACGCTGCAGCCCGTCTGGTGTTCAAACTTCCCAAGTTCTCTCACGTCACCCCGCTCCTCCGAACACTCCACTGGCTTCCAGTTGAAGCTCGTATCTGCTACAAGACCATGGTGCTTGCCTACGGAGCTGTGAGGGGAACGGCACCTCCGTACCTTCAGGCTCTGATCAGTCCCTACACCCAAACGAGGGCACTGCGTTCATCCACCTCTGGCCTGCTGGCTCCCCTACCTCTGCGGAATCATAGTTCCCGCTCAGCCCAGTCAAAACTGTTCGCTGCTCTGGCACCCCAATGGTGGAACAAGCTCCCTCACGACGCCAGGACAGCGGAGTCACTCAACACCTTCCGGAGACATTTGAAACCCCACCTCTTTAAGGATAAAGTAATCCTTCTACCCCCCCCCCCCTTACTCCAACCCCCCCCCCCCCCCAAAAAAGTAAAGTGGCTATAAGGTGAATGCACCTATTTGTAAGTCGCTCTGGATAAGAGCGTCTGCTAAATGATGTAAATGTAAATGTAAATGTAATGTTAGCTAGCTAAAGTCCGGTGGCCTCCCCTAAATCTTAACTAGCTAGCTAAGATTATACGGCATCTAAAGTCAATCTGGCGACATCAAAATGATGACAAAATATGTTCCTACTAATTATTTGCCTCCTTTTGAATGTCATTGTATTTCCAAGCCACTGTAATGTACTTTTGGTGAAATCCTCATCAGCGCTCATTGACGAGGCATTGGGTAGAATGCTCAGTCGGGCATCAGTCCAAAACAACCATTCAAAACAATATTGTGAGGAAACATGCAACCCATGAATACAACAACATAGGCCTAGGAATATATCATTTAAGCAGGGTTCATACAGACATTGCCAAGTCAAATTCAAGGACTTTCAGGGACTTTTTTCAAGCACTTAATTCTAATTTAAAAGGACCTCAATGTTATACCTCAAATCCCGCCTTATCTTAGCTCACTGGTCACCATAGCAACACCCACCCGTAGTCTGCGCTCCGGCAGGTATATCTCACTGGTCATCCCCAAAGCCAACACCTCCTTTGGCCGCCATTCCTTCCAGTTCTCTGCTGCCAATGACTGGAACGAACTGCAAAAATCTCTGAAGCTGGAGACTCTTATCTCCCTCACTAACTTTAAGCATCAGTTGTCAGAGCACCTTACCGATCACTGCACCTGTACACAGCCATTCTGAAATTAGCCCACCCAACTACCTCATCCCCATATTGTTATTTATTTTGCTCATTTGTACCCCAGTATCTCTATTTGCACATCATCTCTTGCACATCTATCATTCCAGTGTTAATACTAATTGTAATTATTTTGCACTATAGCCTATTTATTGCCTTACCTCCATAATTTACTACATTCGCACACACTGTATATAGATTTGCTATTGTATTTTTGACTTTATGTTTTGTTTACCCCATATGTAACTCTGTGTTGTTGTTTTTATCGCACTGCTTTGCTTTATCTTGGCCAGGTCGCAGTTGTAAATGAGAACTTGTTCTCAACTGGCTTACCTGGTTAAATAAAGGTGAAATAAATAAAATAAATACAAAAATAAAATACAATTATATAATTTTGTATATATAGGGCCTAGTATAGAACTATTCAATTGAAGCGGCACACAAACGAAAGTTGCCACATATCTCACAAAAACGGATCAAAAACAAATTCACAGATAATTATAAAGGAGCAGGAGAACTAATTAATTGGCTTCAATAATTACAAGTACTTTTCAAGCACCAAATTGGGTTAGGCCTATTCCAGTACTTGAATTTCTTGTTAGTCATTCTCAATCAGATATCATATTAACATGGTATAAGTCATTACAAAATGTGTAGAATTGCAGGAAATTAGCTTTAAAATTGCAAAAACGTTCTCTCTCCCCCATGGCAAAAATGAGTACAATTTCATGAAATTAGTTATAAAATTTCAAAGTTCTCTCCGCCCGCCCCATGTAGATTTGAGCTGTTGGAAATCCTGTTCATTGCTCATGGAGTTGTGCACCTCTAGGCTCTCCATGTCCTTTCCAACGGCTCTGCTTAAAACCGCTCTGCACTGCTGCTCCAAATTCACTCCATTCATTAAAATCACCATTTAACCAACACCCATCTATCTTTGTGACTGCCTGGACCTACCATTTGTTTTTGAAGTACTGAAACTAAACCATATGGATTTGAATGAAACGTATTTGAATAAACATGAAAAGGTGCCTGTAAGAAGCGCTCATCATTTCAAAAAGGCTGCATGTCGTATTAAACAGCATATATATATTTAAACACTCTTAATAGGTCAGGAGCCAGACAGGGAGCTTAAGTTCAATTATTTCAAGGCTATAGCCTACAAAGAAATACATTGTGAAGCATTTGCGAGAGCGAAACACTAGGCTGGTGGGAACATCAAGCGCTCAGCATTTAAACAACATTTTGTTGAATTAAATCATTATAGTCTATAAATTGCGCATATAGGCTGTGACTTACTTAGAATTAAATGGAAATTAAACGAAAAATGACTTTTTTAATTCATTTTTTAGAGACACGAGTTTGTCCAGTCTGTGGCTTCAGGCTCATGCGATGGTGCCTGGAGAGCCGGCCAGCGGTGGAGAATATCCTCCCCGCCCCTGGAGAGCCGGCCAGCGGTGGAGAATATCCTCCCCGCCCCTGCAAAGCCACTGGGGATGCTGAACACCCTTTGGCCTCTCTGGGCAGGCTGGGCAGAGATGCAGAGTTGTTATTTTATTTTTCTATAGGCTTAAAGGTTTTTAGGCAAAATAACCCAATCAAAACGGAAAGTTCCTTGAACGTGTTGTGTGACAAAACTGCACATTTTAGAGTGGCCTTTTATTGTCTCCAGCACAAGGTGCACCTGTGTAATGATCATGCTGTTTAATCAGCTTCTTGATATACCACACCTGTCAGGTGGATGGATTATCTTGACAAAGGATAAAATGCACAACATTTGAAAGAAATAAGCTTTTTGTGCATATGGAAAATTTCTGGGATCTTTTATTTCAACCATGAGAAAGGGTTAAACAAGGGTTTTAAATCAACTCGGGAATGTTTTAATATAACTATGTTCCCCCCTTATATGTTAATGTAATGACATTGTGCGCCGGAACATCCCAATGTGCATCACAAATGCAGTGAGCCAGTGGAAGGTTATGTTGGATTCAGGCAGCCGTATCGGACAATGAATCAAAGCTTACATTTAAATTTTTAGTCATTTAGCAGACACTCTTATCCAGAGTGACTTACAGTTAGTGAGTGCAATTATTATTATCATTTTTTTTTTTTTTCATACTGGACCCCCGTGGGAATCGAACCCACAACCCTGGCATTGCAAACACCATGCGCTACCAACTGAGCTACATCCCTGCCGGCCATTCCCTCCCCTACCCTGGACGACGCTGGGCCAATTGTGCGCCGCCCCCATGGTAAGAAGGTGACCTACTGTAAGAGCCCAATCCTGGGGGCACGAGTTATACCCCAGTGAAGGCACGTTGTAGAGCCAGGGAAAGGGGTGTCCAGAGTTCTCTTTCTTTTCATTAGGGCCTCCCAGTTGAGCCTCGTTGATCCTCAGAGGCTCGTGACTTGGAATACTTGGTGTTGCTATGTCAAGCAGTCAGCTGCCTTTTCTATATCAAGACAATGGAGTTTGAGTGTCATTATGACAGACCTACTGGATGCCCAGCAGAGTTGAATAAAACATTTATTGAGTACAGGTCATAAGTGCAGTATACAAATCTGAAAGATGTCTCTCATTTAAAAACACATACAGGTGATTAAACCACCATTTAATGGCATTGTGGCAGCCATATTGGATTTGGACATCATAATGGATTTTGGAGTCAAATCTAGTGGGGCCCCCTAACGTAATTTCAAGAGGCAGAACAAAATCCACAGAGGAACCTTTGACTGAAAATAAATGACAGTTTTCATTGTCTCAGCACACTTGTTTTCCTTACTAGCCACAACATCAACAACCATGTGGTCCTCTGTAGCTCAGCTGGTAGAGCACGGCGCTTGTAACGCCAAGGTAGTGGGTTCGATCCCCGGGACCACCCATACACAAAAAAAAATAATGTATGCACGCATGACTGTAAGTCGCTTTGGATAAAAGCGTCTGCTTAATGGCTTATTATTATTATTATGTGTAGCTGTATGTATTTTTGACAGGCAGGACTAGGGTTGCAAAATTCCAGGAACTTTCAATAAATTCCCTGGTTTGCCCGAAATCCCGGTTGGAGGATTCCCGGAATCAGGAAATCTGAAATCCTCCTACCAGGTTTTCTGGAAAACCAAGGAATTTATTGAAAGTTCCCAGACAGCACTAAATGAGAGCAAATTTGACTTGGAAAGTTGTCTATTAATCAGCTACCAAAAAGTAAAGCTTACATACATCATAAATATTCATAGTTGATATTTCCGCCTATTTTATATCCGTGTTTACAGGTCTATATTTCCAAGATGCATTAAGAGTTCCTAAAGCTGTTTACGTGTGTATGTTGGGCAGACAACTGACTACTTGTATTCAACATTTTAGCAGTATCAGTGCTTGCAATATTGGCTTACATGAGCTTAAGGGAACATTTGTTTGCACCAATACATAAAAACACCAATAAATACACAATGAATAAATAGACAAATGCTAACCTACTAATGGTCAGCCAGTGAATACAGCGTTTTCCCCAGACAGGCTGTGTAGGCTGAATTCTTAATAGCCAGACAGGCTGTGTGGGCTGAATTCTTAATAGCCAGACAGGCTGTGTAGGCTGAATTCTTAATAGCCAGACAGGCTGCGTAGGCTGAATTCTTAATAGCCAGGCAGGCTGTGTAGGCTGAATTCTTAATAGCCAGACAGACTGTGTAGGCTGAATTCTTAATAGCCAGACAGGCTGTGTAGGCTAAATTCTTAATAGCCAGACAGGCTGTGTAGGCTGAATTCTTAATAGCCAGCAGGTGGCAGACTTACTGAAGATTTCTGTTACTGTCCTGTAATTCTTCCATTCACGCACAGGAGGTTGGTGGCACAAAATATGGGGAGGACAGGCTCGTGGTAATTGCTGGAGCAGAATTAGTGGAATGGTATCAAATACGTGGTTTCCATGTGGTCCTCTGTAGCTCAATTGGTAGAGCATGGCGCTTGTAACGCCAGGGTAGTGCGTTCGATCCCCGGGATCACCCATACGTAAAAATGTATGCACACATGACTGTAAGTCACTTTGGATAAAAGCATATTATTATATTCCATTTGCTCTGTTCCTGCCATTATTATGAGCCGTCCTCCCTCAGCAGCCTCCACTGCATTCATGTGAGTGGATCACTATAGGCCTGTACTTTATAATAGGCTACTGGTAGAAATAAACATTTATTTATGCTACCATTTGGTTGCCTTGCCAAAGGTCTAAAAGTGTGTGTGTGTACCTATGACATGAACACACAGCTAGTGATGTAACGGAATTTTAGCAATGCATTTTCAAAAGAAAATGTCAAGCAAGACGAATATATACTGACAATGCTGATGCCAACTACGCCTTATTTAACTGCGCATTTCAAACATGAATGAAAGCACTGGATCCTTCAGTTATGGAAGACATGGGAGGAACTAGGCCAATATATTAACCATTCAGATTACACAGCCGGGTTTAAGCCTTATATAGCATTTCTCAACTGTTTCGCTAGATGGCAGTGAGTAGAGAGAGAGAACACCAGACCACTGAGACAGCTTGCCTAGACTGACACACTATTTATTTTAGGTGACCATGGATTGCATTGGAGTGGAAAGCCAATTATGTCCTTTGTCGACTCTTTATGGCTGTAGTCAGCCTAATTGTTATTGTTGTTTGAATATAGGCCTATAGGCTACTGTGCTTTTGAAATTAGAAGTGCTTGTAAATCATAAAGTAGCCTAATTGCATTTTTCCCTTGCTGATATGCAAATTTGTATCGAGTCAATTAGGTTTAATTGCAAATGACAGATCAATTTGTGATTGACTAGAATACTTCGTATTGCTCTTGAGAACACTTTCTAAAGTAAAATAATTTATTTTTTCTTCAAATGAACATAAAATCCCACGAATCACTGTTTACATATTGAATGTATAGTTCGACTACTGTACCGTTTTATAAGTTATCCTGGAAGTGGTTTTTATGGCACTGTGGGGTGTATTAGCAGATGGCCTTGTGCATTGTTTTCATTTAGCTTCTCATTTGTCTAGTGTAATTGGACAGGGCAGTCCGTAGCGCCGTCTCTGCATGCATCTCTCTCTCTCTCTCTCTCTCTCTCTCTCTCTCTCTCTCTCTCTCTCTCTCTCTCTCTCTCTCTCTCTCTCTCTCTCTCTCTCTCGCTCTCCGTCTCTCTCTCTCTCTGGTTTATTGTCACTGACATCAGGACTGTTGCAGTTGAAGGCTCTCGCTCCTACAGGGATATATAATTTCCAGCTACTATTTCCCAGAGGCTTTTTAAACATCATACCAAGGTAAGACTTGGCTATTCATTTATTTTTATTTTTTTTATGTGCGTAAATATGTAGTTCTGCAACCCTTGGGCACGCACGATTCGAGACAAACTGTACAGTAGCTGTTACTGTCTCAGCCTAATATAATTATTTGTCACTGCAAGATGTCTCACTTTGAAATAGTGTGGCGCTCTGATATTGACAAATGAAATGACAGTATCGCCGGCCAGAATAGCGGTTTTTCTGAACTTCCACCAAGAATTATCGGACGTAGATGGAAAGCGACCGTGTAGGCTAACAATTTCACCGGTCACAGCGCCGTTCCGCACACATCATTGCTACTATACATCGTTAAATACAAGCATTAGGCTAGGGGATAAACGATTTCGTAACATATTTACACGTCTTGAAGTAATTGTATCATCTGCGTTTGTTTTCTTTCTCTTTTCATTTTATTGCGGGAGCTTGAGATGTTTGCTCGCATGGCTCTGCTAATGATAAGCCACTTACTGGTCTCAAATTGGTAAAGCAACGCAAAGTAGCATATGGAAGTTTAAGTCTCCGGGCTGGCGCGCAGCGGGCTGTGATTCTATCCTCGTGCTACAAAACACCTCATTCGCTCTTATTCGATTCCTCTTATAATGTTTCCGTGGCATATCGCACGGTTGGTCCGTACTCCCGACAGATGTTCACAACATTACATTAGTAGTTTATTGAGAGTGAACACATATTTATCTATTGTTTTGGGAGCTGCTGGGCTAAAAGCCGATGCAGTGACACCGGCGAGTCTCAACAACCTCCACTAGAGAGAGCAGCATAGCACGAGTATGGAGCGATTTCAGTGCCAACAGAAATTGTATTTGAATTCCATAATTTTCAATTTGTATTAGGATGTAGCATTTTTATGTAATCTTTTTGAATTGATAATGCACAAATTGAATCATATAATTTATCATTTGAATGTGTATTTCAGGATTTAAAAATCAATTGATTTAATATTTCAGACAGCTTTAAAATCAAATTTCAATTTAATTGAACATTCATATTCGATATTTATATATTCAGTTTCAATATGGTAAATTATATATTGCATTCATTGTCTGTGTATCAAGTTTACAAACTAGTATTTCAAGTTTAGCAAAGTTTCATATATTCAACTTCTCAGATGCGTTCAGATTTAGTTTTCAAATTCAGATTCAAAACCAGAGACAACATCTTGGTACCCAGCCAGCCAGGAGAGGTAGAGGAGAACAGAATAAAATACTCTCTGTGGTAAAAAAAAAAAAAAAAAAAGGAAAGAAAAGTTAAACAAGCCAATTTGGCACGTTGAACTTATTGTCTTCCTATGAATTTGACTCTAGCTTTTGAACCGTTTTGACTATAAGCTATTATGACCCCATTCCCGAAACACACAGGATGCCACTCTGCTGTTTGCATGACAGGCAGTGCTCGTTCTGCATCATTAGGCAAAAATTGATCACAATCGTATTGATCCAATTATGAACTGTCTTGGAGAGAGAGACATCATTTATACACACTATAGGCCTACTTACTTCCCCCTGACGGTTTATGCTGTTTTGACCTTGTGTTTACATAATCAAGTCATGATGAATTTTTTTATTTTTTTTACATTTTAGTCATTTAGCAGACGCTCTTATACAGAGCGACTTACAGTTAGTGAGTGCATAAATTTTTCATACTGCCCCCCTCCCCGCGGGAATCGAACCCACAACCCTGGCGTTGCAAGCACCATGCTTTACCAACTGAGCTACAGGATGATTCTGATACTTTATAAGGTGTATAAGCCTCTCTGGGTTTTGTGTTGTAAAGTAGGACTTCAAAATTGTAGTCTGGCTACTTTTATATTTAGAATACTTTGTGATTAGGCCTACAGCCAAAGCGCTGAAGCCATAACCCCTATTTACGGCTTGGATGCTGCATGCAGGATTTCATCGCTGCCGGGTTTTTTTAAATTGGAATTTGGTTGTAGGCCTATTTGGAACACATTCGCATTATATTGTCAAATAACCTCAAAAATAAAAATAGCATTGTAGATGAAGAGTTCATGCATAAGGATTTTATAAATAACTGGAAACCCTGAGTAGCATGGCCAGAACACATATCTGCTTCTATAATAAATGGAAACCCTGAGTAGCATGGCCAGAA
>NC_139995.1:56848967-56868751 GCF_964263955.1 Coregonus lavaretus
ACACGCACACACGCACTCGTGCGCGCACGCACACACACACACACAGACACACACAAAATCAAACACACACACACACACACACACACCATACGTGCATCTGATTAATGGTAATTTATGTTAGCTTTGTGTAGTTCCAGCAGTTGAAAGCATGTAGAGACTATTGGACCCTACAGTGGTATATTGTAACGGTGTGTTGGCAGACTAGATTCCTGAAAAATGACACCCTATTCCCTATATGGTTCAAAAGTAGTGCACTATGTAGGGAATAGGGTGCTATTTGGGACACAGGCCAGATCATCAGTAGATGGTGTAGCTGGAAGTCTTTGGAAGATATATTGATCTCATACTTGCCTGTAGTCACTGTGGCACCAGCGACCAGCCCTAGGCTTGCCGTGTGTGTGTGTGTGTGTGTGTGTGTGTGTTGTGTGTGTGCACGTGTGTGTGTGAGAAAGAGAGAGACATACTTATATCGTTGTCTTCTCTCCTGATCTAAACTTGTATCACACTTCTCCAGTGTGTTGTTTGCCACTCCACTCCTCTTCAATGGGGAGTCTTTTTCCATCAATGTTACTGCTGCTTTCACTCTCGCTCACACTTCCTCTCCCTCCCCTCCTCTCCTCTCAGCTTAGCTTCCTTTGCTGCTAACGTTCCTCAAGCTCTTTGACATGTTCTCTTGAGACGGTGCAGTTTATAAGTCAGAAAATGTTAGTCCTACACTGCAGTAATAGAATGCATTAGCAGACCTTAGAATTGTGAACACAAAAGAGAGCCTACAACAGAACAATGCATGATGAGCTAGATTCTAGAATAGTGATTTCAAACTGTAAGTGATGTAGGCCTCAGTCACTAGCTATCCCAGTCACTGTTGAAGAATGGGCATATTGTCCCTCTGTCTCCCTGTGCCACAGTATGAGAGGAACAACAGCACATTTTCCAACCAGACCTGCATGGATTCAAATACTATTTGAAATCCTTCAAATGCTTTGAGTGTGTACCCTAGCCTACCTGGAGTGCGGGGTGGGCGAGGTTGACCGTTTTGGGACTGTTTTGTAAATAAGGAATAGGGTGTTGTTTGGAATGAAGCCCGGGTCTGTTTTCAACACAAATATCTCTTTTACATAACACCGTCCCAGTTGCTTCTGGTTCATTCCACCAGAGGAATTTAGGTCAGTCTTAATTGATACTCAGACACCATTTAATTAACTGTTCTATTCTCTCAATCGCCCTCTCTCTCGCTCTCTCTCTCTCTCTCTCCCTCTCTCTCGCTCTCTCTCTCTCTCTCTCTTTCTCTGTTTCTCTCTCACTAGCTCTCTTTATTTCACTCTGTTTCTCTCTTTCTGTTTCTCTCTGTCTCCCAGTTTATTTCTCTTGCAGTTTCTATCTATCTCTCTCGCTCTGTCACTTACTCATTCACTCACTCACTCACTCGTTCACTCACTAATTCACTCACACACTCACTCACTCACTCACTCACTCACTCACTCACTCACTCACTACTCACTCACTCGTTCACTCACTAATTCACTCACTCACTCACTTACTCACTTACTCACTCACTCACTCACTCACTTAGTAATTAATAGGTACTTTTCTATCTGACTGATGTCTGGGCAGGCTTAAAAAACATATTGAATTAAAAGCTGTCCTTGTTTAATTGCATTTATATGACCTAAATAATAAATAAAAATTGCAAGTACAAATGCAATTTCCACTCGCTTGATGTTAATTATTTGATTATTCATTCTCTATTCATATTTGAGTGATAGTTGATACCAAGCCAGTTTGCTAATTGCTCAACACTAATGAAGACTTTCAAGGCTGTGTGAATACTTATTCTGTGTTGTTTTTAACAGAAGAAAGAAAAAGGGTAATATTTTCCCAATTGGAAAACACTGATTATGTAATATATTTTCTATCTCCTATTTTATGAACACCCTAAAGAGGGCACAGTGAAACGTGGTTTCTTACCTAATAAATTACTGGGAGGAGTTTATACATAGCTTTTTAATAAACAGCATGGCTGTCATAAGTTTCCATTCAAAACATGAATCTGTCAGATATTTTGAGAAAAAAAAAAAAACATACTATATTGCTCTTTGTCTTTCATAAAATTTTGCCATCACACATTGTGAAACAAAAAAACTTGCAGTCCAGTCCTCTTTGGCCTTCAAGCTCGTTCCTCTCCTCTGTTAGTGTGCAAGTGTGCAAGTGGAAGGGGTAGTGGCAGGTAGCTTAGTGGGTAAGAGCGTTGTGCCGGTAACCGAAAGGTCGCTGGTTCTAATCCCCGAGCCGACTAGGTGAAAAATCTGTCGATGTGCCCTTAACCCTAATTGCTCCTGTAAGTCGCTCTGGATAAGAGCGTCTGCTAAATGACTAAAAATGAAAATAGTGTGTGTGTGAGTGTCTAGCTTAAGTTGAGGGGTTGAGTGTACAAGTTTGTAGCCTAAGTGGAGGTTAGACCTCTGGGCCCTATGAGTCAGAGATGCTGCAGCTTCAGAACTCTAGAAGCAGTAGGAAGAAAGCTCTCATTTCAAAGCCCTCTGAGGCCTCCCAGGGATAATGTGGAGCAATGAAAGCTGCTAGAAATCTCTCTCTCTCTATCTCTCGCTCTCCCTCTGGCATCAGATTGGAGGCTTACAGGTTAATGACTTACCTCAGGGAAGAAAAGGAGAAAAGCCCTTGTGCATAAGGAGTGTTATGACGTGTGAAGAGCAACACTGGTAGAAGGCAATCTGAGCTATATTACTGGGATAACACTTTACTTAAAGCCTGCAGGCATAATGGAGTGAAGTGTTACCATTACTTGTAATAGAAATGCTCTCTGATATGAGGAGCAACTCTCCGAACTATTCGAGAAGAGTAGTTCTTGAGGGTAGTATTATTACTGTCAAATAATATGAGTCAAATAATATGAGTCATTTATTTTAATCTCAAAGCATACTATGTTCCTTCCCTTTTAGAGGACGCTTCTCCGCGTCAGGGTCCATTTGACAGGAAACAAAACAAGTCTAGAGAAGAAGAAACAATAGTGTTATAGTCTACCGTCTCTCCTCCCCTCAAACCAACCTATTGTTACAATCTACCATCTCTCTTCCCCTCAAACCAACCTATTGTTACAGTCTACCGTCTCTCCTCCCCTCAAACCGTCCAGCAGGCCTCCAATCATCCGAGTAATGCAGTTGAAGACAGGCAGGGCTCTCTCATCTCTAATGTATAACTACTCCCACCAGATTTAGGTCAAATGGCTTGTCTTGTTAAAGATGCTGTCTGCGATCTGGGAAGCTGTTTTGATAGTCATTTCAAGTCTTGATATATACCCATTTATTCTTGGAGAATATTTGCAGTACTATATTACTATACTATAATCCAAAAAATTACTATATTACTGTATTACATTACTATAATCTCCAAATATGTTTTTATTTCATTGTTTACAAAAAAATAATAATGTAAATAATGTATAGTTGAAACCATGACGATGTCCTGGATCTAGACCCCAACCCAATCCCTCAACTGTATATCAAAACAAGTGGTGGGGCTGCCGTGTTGTTGCTTTTTCAATCTCTGAATGTAGCTTTAATCTCATTAAGAGGCGAGGGGCGACCATCATTGCTGCCCTGCATGGGCCCGACCCGTCGAAAAGAAGAAAGAAACACATAGGTTGAGGGTATCTGGCATGGTCAGGGTCAGGGTCATTGTTCAGGGTATCTGGCATGGTCAGGGTCAGGGTAGTCAATGAATAGCATTCTCACATACAGTGGGGGAAAAAAGTATTTAGTCAGCCACCAATTGTGCAAGTTCTCCCACTTAAAAAGATGAGAGAGGCCTGTAATTTTCATCATAGGTACACGTCAACTATGACAGACAAAATTAGAAAAAAAAATCCAGAAAATCACATTGTAGGATTTTTAATGAATTTATTTGCAAATGATGGTGGAAAATAAGTATTTGGTCAATAACAAAAGTTTCTCAATACTTTGTTATATACCCTTTGTTGGCAATGACACAGGTCAAACGTTTTCTGTAAGTCTTCACAAGGTTTTCACACACTGTTGCTGGTATTTTGGCCCATTCCTCCATGCAGATCTCCTCTAGAGCAATGATGTTTTGGGGCTGTCGCTGGGCAACACAGACTTTCAACTCCCTCCAAAGATTTTCTATGGGGTTGAGATCTGGAGACTGGCTAGGCCACTCCAGGACCTTGAAATGCTTCTTACGAAGCCACTCCTTCGTTGCCCGGGCGGTGTGTTTGGGATCATTGTCATGCTGAAAGACCCAGCCACGTTTAATCTTCAATGCCCTTGCTGATGGAAGGAGGTTTTCACTCAAAATCTCACGATACATGGCCCCATTCATTCTTTCCTTTACACGGATCAGTCGTCCTGGTCCCTTTGCAGAAAAACATCCCCAAAGCATGATGTTTCCCCCCCTTGCTTTACAGTAGGTATGGTGTTCTTTGGATGCAACTCAGCATTCTTTGTCCTCCAAACACGACGAGTTGAATTTTTACCAAAAAGTTATATTTTGGTTTCATCTGACCATATGACATTCTCCCAATCCTCTTCTGGATCATCCAAATGCACTCTAGCAAACTTCAGACGGGCCTGGACATGTACTGGCTTAAGCAGGGGGACATGTCTGGAACTGCAGGATTTGAGTCCCTGGCGGCGTAGTGTGTTACTGATGGTAGGCTTTGTTACTTTGGTCCCAGCTCTCTGCAGGTCATTCACTAGGTCCCCCCGTGTGGTTCTGGGATTTTTTGCTCACCGTTCTTGTGATCATGTTCACCCCACGGGGTGAGATCTTGCGTGGAGCCCCAGATCGAGGGAGATTATCAGTGGTCTTGTATGTCTTCCATTTCCTAATAATTGCTCCCACAGTTGATTTCTTCAAACCAAGCTGCTTAACTATTGCAGATTCAGCCTTCCCAGCCTGGGGCAGGTCTACAATTTTGTTTCTGGTGTCCTTTGACAGCTCTTTGGTCTTGGCCATAGTGGAGTTTGGAGTGTGACTGTTTGAGGTTGTGGACAGGTGTCTTTTATACTGATAACAAGTTCAAACAGGTGCCATTAATACAGGTAACGAGTGGAGGACAGAGGAACCTCTTAAAGAAGAAGTTACAGGTCTGTGAGAGCCAGAAATCTTGCTTGTTTGTAGGTGACCAAATGCTTATTTTCCACCATAATTTGCAAATAAATTCATTAAAAATCCTATAATGTGGTTTTCTGGAGAAAAAAAATCTCAATTTGTCTATCATAGTTGACGTTTACCCATGATGAAAATTACAGGCCTCTCTCATCTTTTTAAGTGGGAGAACTTGCACAATTGGTGGCTGACTAAATACGTTTTTTACCCACTGTTGCTGTTCCTCTTGTCCAGGTGGGAGAGGGCAGTGTGGAGTGCAATAGAGATTGCATCATCCGTGGATCTGTTGGGGCGGTATGCATATTGGAGTGGGTCTATGGTTTCTGGGATAATGGTGTTGATGTGAGCCATGACCAGCCTTTCAAAGCACTTCATGGCTACAGACGTCAGTGCTACGGGTCGGTAGTCATTTAGGCAGGTTATCTTAGTGTCCTTGGGCACGGGGACTATGGTGGTCTGCTTGAACATGTTGGTATTACAGACTCAGTCAGGGACATGTTGAAAATGTCAGTGAAGACACTTGCCAGTTGGTCAGCACATGCTCAGAGTACACATCCTGGTAATCCGTCTGGCCCTGCGGCCTTGTGAATGTTGACCTGCTTAAAAGTCTTACTCACATCGGCTACGGAGAGCGTGATCACATAGTACTCCGGAACAGCTGGTTCTCTCATGCATGCTTCAGTGTTGCTTGCCTCGAAGCGAGCATAGAAGTGGTTTAGCTAATCTGGTAGGCTCGTGTCACTGGGCAGCTCGCGGCTGTGCTTCCCTTTGTAGTCTGTAATCGTTTTCAAGCCCTGCCACATCCAACGAGCGTCAGAGCCGGTGTAGTACGATTCCATCTTAGTCCTGTATTGACTCTTTGCCTGTTTGCCTGTTTGATAGTTCGTCGGAGGCCATAGCAGGATTTCTTGTAAGCGTCCGGGTTAGAGTCCCGCTCCTTGAAAGCAGCAGCTCTACCCTGAGCAATTACCCTGACCATGACAGATACCCTGAACAATTACCCTGACCCTGACAGATACACTGAACAACGACCCTGACCCTGACCATGCCAGATACCCTGAACAATTACCCTGACCCTGACCATGACAGATACACTCAACAATTACCCTGACCCTGACCGTGACAGATACACTGAACAATTACCCTGACCATGACCGTGACAGATACACTGAACAATTACCATGACCCTGACCATGCCAGATACACTGAACAATTACCATGACCCTGACCATGCCAGATACACTGACAATTACCCTGACCCTGACCGTGACAGATACCCTGAACAATTACCCTGACCGTGACAGGTACACTGAACAATTACCCTGACCGTGACAGATACACTGAACAATTACCCTGATCCTGACCGTGACAGATACACTGAACAATTACCCTGACCATGACAGATACACTGAACAATTACCCTGACCCTGACCGTGACAGGTACACTGAACAATTACCCTGACCGTGACAGGTACACTGAACAATTACCCTGACCCTGACCGTGACAGATACACTGAGCAATTACCCTGACCCTGACCGTGACAGATACACTGAACAGTTACCCTGACCGTGACAGATACACTGAACAATTACCATGACCGTGACAGATACACTGAACAGTTACCCTGACCCTGCCAGATACACTGAACAGTTACCCTGACCGTGACAGATAGGCTGAACAATTACCCTGACCCTGACCGTGACAGATACACTGAACAGTTACCCTGACCCTGACAGATAGGCTGAACAGTTACCCTGACCCTGACAGATACACTGAACAGTTACCCTGACCCTGACAGATACACTGAACAGTTACCCTGACCCTGACAGATAGGCTGAACAGTTACCCTGACCGTGACAGATAGGCTGAACAGTTACCCTGACCGTGACAGATACACTGAACAGTTACCCTAACCGTGACAGATACACTGAACAGTTACCCTGACCCTGACAGATAGGCTGAACAGTTACCCTGACCCTGACAGATACACTGAACAGTTACCCTGACCCTGACAGATACACTGAACAGTTACCCTGACCATGACCGTGACAGATACACTGAACAGTTACCCTGACCCTAACCCTGATCCTGACAGATACACTGAACAATTATGTCAAGCAGTTCCCTGACCATGATATGGATGTGAGAAAGTTATCTCTTCTCTTCTCCCATTTGCTGCTACACACGTAGATAGATAGATACACACTTAGACAGATACACACTTAGACAGATAGACACTTAGACAGATACACACTTAGACAGATAGACACTTAGACAGATACACACTTAGACAGATACACACTTAGACAGATAGACACTTAGACAGATACACACTTAGACAGATACACACTTAGATAGATACACACTTAGACAGATACACACTTAGACAGATACACACTTAGATAGATACACACTTAGACAGATACACACTTAGACAGATACACACTTAGACAGATACACACTTAGATAGATACACACTTAGACAGATACACACTTAGATAGACAGATACACACTTAGACAGATACACACTTAGACAGACAGATACACACTTAGACAGATACACACTTAGACAGATACACACTTAGACAGACAGATACACACTTAGACAGATACACACTTAGACAGATACACACTTAGACAGATACACACTTAGATAGACAGATACACACTTAGATAGACAGATACACACTTAGATAGACAGATACACACTTAGATAGATACACACTTAGACAGATACACACTTAGACAGATACACACTTAGACAGATACACACTTAGATAGACAGGTACAGTATCAGTTTAATATCCACACGTTCGTGATTTTACAGTAAATAGTGAGTAACACTATATTTTGATCTTCCCCTATTCAAGCTGTATCTCTGCTCTGTCCTCCCCTGCCTGCCATACAAACACATACTATTTGTTTAAGATACCAGGCAATTCGTGCTGAAACAGTAAACTGGTAACATTTCCTTTTGATCTTCCCCTATTGTCAGACACGTTTATACTGAGTAGCTACTCGGCTCAGTAAACCATCAGTCACAGAGATACGTCTGTTATTAAATGGGTTTATCTCTGCTATCAGACATACTGTAATTAGTGAGATGAGAGCTGTTTGTTCTACTCTGAGTCAATATCATCGTCATAGACATAGCCTGGTAAAACTGAGCCGTGTGAAATCCAGGTTATAGAATAGATGAAACTGCTCTGTTTGATGATCAAAGTTTATTTGTCACGTGCACAGGATACAGTGGCTGTAAACTGTACAGTGAGATGCTTACTTGCAGTTCTTCCTCAACAGTGCAGAATGTAAAGTAGCGAAGGTAATCAATAGACAATACGTAGATTAATAAAAAATTTTTTTAAAAGAGCACAAAAGTTGGGAAAAAAATACAAGGTAATAAAATAGATGAGTGGTTTGCCAGGCTACATATCTTAATTTGATCAGAGCTGTCCTGCAAAGCAGGACATTTAAAACGTGCAGTGTATTTGAGGTTTAAAAAGGCTTCTGAAGTTTGTACATTTGACCTTGAAGTTTCAGTCACACTTTACTTGCTGCTAAATGGCATATCATTATATATTATATTATTACTTGACACCATAACATGTTAAGACACTAAGAAAATACACTTTATGACACTGTCAAGAAGCATTATGACTAGACTGTGTCGCTTTACTTGGACTAAGAAAATACACTTAATGACGATGTCAAGAAGCATAATGACCATCATAGTCATAAAAGCCAGATAGGCCTATCACTCTTATGCAGGTGTCATAACCGGGTGTCACAACAGGTCTAAATATACAGTGCCTTGCAAAAATTATTCATCCCCCTTTGCATTTTTCCTAATTTGTTGCATTACAACCTGTAATTTAAATTGATTTTTATTTGGATTTCATGTAATGAAAAAAATTACTTGTTTCAAAAAATTCGAAAAAATTAATAACGGGAAAGTGGTGCGTGTATATGGGTTCACCCCCTTTGCTATGAAGCCCCTAAATAAGATCTGGTGCAACCAATTACCTTCAGAAGTCACATAATTAGTTTTAAAAAAGTCCACCTGTGTGCAATCTAAGTGTCACATGATCTCAGTATATACAGTTGAAGTCTGAAGTTTACATACACTTAGGTTGGAGTCATTAAAACTTGTTTTTCAACCACTCCACAATTCACTGTATCACAATTCCAATGGGTCAGAAGTTTACATACACTAAGTTGACTGTGCCTTTAAACAGCTTGGAAAATTCCAGAAAGTGATGTCATGGCTTTAGAAGCTTCTGATAGGCTAATTGACATCATCTTAGTCAATTGGAGGTATACCTGTGGATGCATTTCAAGGCCTACCTTCAAACTCAGTGCCTCTTTGCTTGACATCATGGGAAAATCTAAAGAAATCAGCTAAGACCTCAGAAAGAAAATTGTAGACCTCCACAAGTCTGGTTCATCCTTGGGAGCAATTTCCAAACGCCTGAAGGTACCACGTTCATCTGTACAAACAATAGTACGCAAGTATAAACACCATGGGACCACGCAGCCATCATACCGCTCAGGAAGGAGACGCGTTCTGTCTCCTAGAGATGAACGTACTTTGGTGCGAAAAGTACAAATCAATCCCAGAACAACAGCAAAGGATCTTGTGAAGATGCTGGAGGAAACAGGTACAAATGTTTGGAGGAAAAAGTGGAATGCTTGCAAAGTCAAGGTATTGGAGTGGCCATCACAAAGCCCTGACCTCGATCCTATAGAAAATGTGTGGGCAGAACTAAAAAAGCGTGTGCGAGCAAGGAGGCCTACAATCCTGACTCAGTTACACCAGCTCTGTCAGGAGGAATGGGCCAAAATTCACCCAACTTATTGTGGGAAGCTTGTGGAAGGCTACCCGAAATGTTTGACCCAAGTTAAATTTTTTAAAGGCAATGCTACCAAATACTAATTGAATGTATGTAAACTTCTGACCCACCAGGAATGTGATGAAAGAAATAAAAGCTGAAATAAATAATTCTCTCTACTATTATTCTGACATTTCACATTCTTAAAATAAAGTGGTGATCCTAACTGACCTAAGACAGGGAATTTTTACTAGGATTAAATGTCAGGAATTGTGAAAACTGAGTTTAAATGTATTTGGTTAAGGTGTATGTAAACTTCAGACTTCAACTGTATAAACCTGTTCTGAAAGGCCCCAGAGTCTAAAACACCACTAAGAAAGGGGCACCACCAAGCAAGCGGCACCATGAAGACCAAGGAGCTCTCCAAACAAAACTTACGGACCAGGCAAGGAGGGCATTATTCAGAGAGGCAACAAAGAGACCAAAGATAACCCTGAAGGAGCTGCAAAGCTCCACAATGGAGATTGGAGTACCCTGTACACTCCACAGAGCTGGGCTTTACGGAAGAATGGCCAGAAAAAAAGCCATTGCTTCAAGAAAAAAATAAGCAAACACATTTGGTGTTCACCAAAAGGCATGTGCGAGACTCCCCAAACGTATGGAAGAAGGTACTCTGGTCAGATGAGACTAAAATTGAGCTTTATGGCCATCAAAGAAAACGCTATGTCTGGCGCAAACCTAACACCTCTCATCACCCTGAGAACACCATCCCCACAGTGAAGCATGGTGGTGGCAGCATCATGCTGTGGGGATGTTTTTCATCGGCAGGGACTGGGAAACTGGTCATAATTGAAGGACTGATGGATGGCGCTAAATACAGGGACATTCTTGAGGGAAACCTGTTTCAGTCTTCCAGAGATTTGAGACTGAGACGGAGGTTCACCTTCCAGCAGGAAAATGACCCTAAGCATACTGCTAAAGCAACACTTGAGTGGTTTAAGGGGAAACATTTACATGTTTTGAATGGCCTAGTCAAAGCCCAGAGCTCAATCCAATTGAGAATCTGTGGTATGACTTAAACATTGCTGTACACCAGTGGAACCCATCCAACTTGAAGGAGCTGGAGCAGTTTTGCCTTGAAGAATGGACAAAACTCCCAGTGGCTAGATGTGCCAAGCTTATAGAGACATACCCAAGAGACTTGCAGCTGTAATTGCTGCAATAGGTGGCTCTACAAAATATTTATGCACGTTTAAGTTTTCTGTTTTTTGTCTTATTTCTTGTTTGTTTCACAATAAAATATATTTTGCATCTTCAAAGTGTTAGGCATGTTGTGTAAATCAATGATACAACCCCCCCCAAAAAATCCATTTTAATTCCAGGTTGTAAGGCAACAAAATAGGAAAAATGCCAAGTGGGGTGAATACTTTTGCAAGTCACTGTATATTTCATGACAGTGTTATGACCATATTATGACAGGTTGTCACAAGTTATGTCAGCTGTCATGACATATTATGACATGGTTATGACCGTGCCATAACGTGTTATGACACTGGGTGTTAAGTAAAGTGTTACCGAAATTTCAGACTTGATTTTACCTTACGAAAAATGTACCAGCCCCTACAAAAATGGCCATTAACTAGAATCCACATAATAATTCACATTTCCTGTTACTGCAGGATTATTTTCCTGCTGTAGCAAACTGGCTCAAATTGAGATATCTGTACCTTAGATAGCCTGGTGAAACAGTGTGGAGTACAGGCTATACTACGGGCTAAGCTATAGCCTTGTGGATGTTATTGTGAAACTGAGCAATGTTCAGTGTGGATTCCAAGCCACTCATTCAAGGCTATTCCATAGATAGAACTTGTCCCTGTTCCTGGATGTTAGAATAGATGAGGTAGGCCTCCAGATAGATTTAGGTGCTGATGAAGTATGGTGATGTATGGTGATGTATGGTGATGTGTGGTGATGTGTGGTGATGTATGGGGATGTATGGTGATATATGGTGAAGTATGGTGAAGTATGGTGATGTGTAGTGATGCATGGTGATGTGTGGTGATGTATGATGATGTATGGTGATATATGGTGATGTATGGTGATGTGTAGTGATGCATGGTGATGTATGGTGATGTATTGTGATGTGTGGTGATGTATGGTGATGTGTGGTGATGTATGGTGATGTGTGGTGATGTATGATGATGTATGGTGATGTATTGTGATGTGTGGTGATGTATGGTGATGTGTGGTGATGTGTGGTGATGTATTGTGCTGTGTGATGACGTGTGGTGATGTGTGGAGATGTATGGTGATGTGTGGTGACGTATGGTAATGTGTGGTGACGTGCGGTGATGTACAGTTAAAGTCAGATTTTTACATACACCTTAGCCAAATACATTTAGACTCAGTTTTTCACAATTCCTGTCATTTAATCCTAGTAAAAATTCCCTGTCTTAGGTCAGTTAGGATCACCACTTTATTTTAAGAATGTGAAATGTCAGAATAATTTATTTCAGCTTTTATTTATTTCATCACATTTCCGGTGGGTCAGAAGTTTACAGACGCTCAATTAGTATTTGGTAGCATTGCCTTTAAATTGTTTAACTTGGGTCAAACGTTTCGGGTAGCCTTCCACAAGCTTCCCACAATAAGTTGGGTGAATTTTGGCCCATTCCTCCTGACAGAGCTGGTGTAACTGAGTCAGGTTTGTAGGCCTCCTTGCTCGCACACGCTTTTTCAGTTCTGCCCACAAATGTTCTATAGGATTGAGGTCAGGGCTTTGTGATGGCCACTCCAATACCTTGACTTTGTTGTCCTTAAGCCATTTTGCCACAACTTTGGAAGTATGCTTGGGGTCATTGTCCATTTGGTAGACCCATTTGCGACCAAGCTTTAACTTCCTGACTGATGTCTTGAGATGTTGCTTCAATATATCCACATCATTTTCCTTCGTCATGATGCCATCTATTTTGTGAAGTGCACCAGTCCCTCCTGCAGAAAAGCACCCCCACAGCATGATGCTGCCACCCCTGTGCTTCACGGTTGGGATGGTGTTCTTTGGCTTGCAAGCGTTCCCCTTTTTCCTCCAAACATAACGATGGTCATTATGGCCAAACAGTTCTGTTTTTGTTTCATCAGACCAGAGGACATTTCTCAAACAGTACAATCTTTGTCCCCATGTGCAGTTGCAAACCGTCTGGCTTTTTTATGGCGGTTTTGGAGCAGTGGCTTCTTCCTTGCTGAGCGGCCTTTCAGGTTATGTCGATATAGGACTCGTTTTACTGTGGATATAGATACTTTTGTACCTGTTTCCTCCAGCATCTTCACAAGGTCCTTTGCTGTTGTTCTGGGATTGATTTGCACTTTTCGCATCAAAGTACGTTCATCTCCAGGAGACAGAACGCATCTCCTTCCTGAGCGGTATGACGGCTGCGCGGTCCCATGGTGTTTATACTTGCGTACTATTGTTTGTACAGATGAACGTGGTACATCCAGGCGTTTGGAAATTGCTCCCATGGATGAACCAGACTTCTGAACCACTGGAATTGTGATACAGTGAATTATAAGTGAAATAATCTGTCTGTAAACAATTGTTGAAAACATTACTTGTGTCATGCACAAAGTAGATGTCCTAACCGACTTGCCAAAACTATAGTTTGCTAATAAGAAATGTGTGGAGTGGTTGAAAAACGAGTTTTAATGACTCCAACATAAGTGTATGTAAACTTCAGACTTCAACTGTATGTTGATGTATTGTGATGTGTGGTGATGTATGTTGATGTATGGTGATGTATGGTTATGTATAGTGATGTATGTTGATGTATGGTGATGTATGGTTATGTATAGTGATGTATGTTGATGTATGGTGATGTATGGTGATGTACGTTGATGTATGGTGATGTATGGTGATGTATGTTGATGTATGGTGATGTATGGTGATGTATGTTGATGTATGGTGATGTATGGTGATGTATGGTGATGTATAGTGATGTTTGTGTGACCTATGGATGATACAAACCCATTGCGACTCCCTTCTATAACTCTCTGTCCAATCAGCGGTGCTCGCCCGACGTAGACAAATGTCTGTTTCCAGGGAGGTGTTTGTGTGTGTGTGACACCAGAGCGAATGAGGTCATTCTGCATGTGACGTAATAAACAAAATGGCAACCTATTACTATAGTGCACTACATTTGACCAGCGCCCTTAGGGCAGGGATAATCAACTAGATCCAGCTGCGGGACCATTCTTTCTTGAGTGGATGGTCAGCGGGCCGTAACATAATGACAAATCATTTGTAGACTGGAAATTGACCACAAGAAGCCCAAACAGATGTAATATTTGACTAAAACAACATTATTTCAAACCTTGCTTTCATTTGTATACAATAACATATATCTCTCTATTATGTGTGGGAATACTTGGGAACAGATTTCCAAATTAAAATATTTTGGAGCTGATTTACTGGTGTTTTTACGGTCTTTTATGTCTATCAATTGCTAAGAAAACTTGGGGTGCCAAATAAAATCAACAATTTGGCCCGCGGGCTGCCAGTTGGGGAACCCTGCAATAGGGGAATAGGAGACCATTTGGGACACAGCCACCCCGATCGCCATCGATTCCTGCTCTCCTAAAGTAGGAGCAGAGTGGAATATTCAATGTGACTAGTATGAGAGAGAGAGAGAGAGAGAGAGAGAGAGAGAGAGAGAGAGAGAGAGAGAGAGAGAGAGAGAGAGAGAGAGAGAGAGAGAGAGAGAGAGAGAGAGAGAGAGAGAGAGAGAGAGAGAGAGAGAGAGAGAGAGAGCACGTGGAGTGGTGAAGCATATATAGAAGGTTCTATGTCATATCTTTTCCAATTCATTTCTATAATATATCCATTGTCTTGCTACTGCCTCAGCGCTTTGGATAAATTATTCCCCTTGAAATTAAATCTTGGAATCAGTCTGCACATGGTATTAACTTGGGTCCTGTGATTGAATTCGAGCCGCTACCAGGCGCATATTTAAGAAAGATGAGGAGAAGGAAGATGGAGAGAGGGAAGATGGAGAGAGGGAAGATAGGGGATGGGAAGATGGAGAGCGGGAAGATGAGAGAGGGAAGATGGAGGGAGGGAAGATAGAGGGAGAGAAGATGGAGGGAAGGAAGATGGAGGAAGAGAAAATGGAGAAAGGGAAGATGGAGAGAGGGAAGATGGAGAGAGGGAAGATGGAGGGAGGGAAGATGGAGAGAGACACACACAGACACATCGTTATTCGTTGATGCATTAGAGGAAGTCACAGAGACCTCCTCTGTATTGCGTGTTAGCCAGTCATCATCCTACTCTGCTCTGCTCCTCACAAGGCCTGGCTTTGTCTCTGGGTCTCTGGGCAGAAAGGAGAAGAGACAGGCAGAATGAGACCCAGAGTAGGGGAGAGGAGAAGAGAAGAGAAGAGAAGAGAAGAGAAGAGAAGAGAAGAGAAGAGAAGAGAAGAGAAGAGAAGAGAAGAGAAGAGAAGAGAAGAGAAGAGAAGAGAAGAGAAGAGAAGAGAAGAGAAGAGAAGAGAAGAGAAGAGAAGAGAAGAGAAGAGAAGAGAAGAGAAGAGAAGAGAAGAGAAGAGGAGAGGAGAGGAGAGGAGAGGAGAGGAGAGGAGAGGAGAGGAGAGGAGATGCAGCTCTAGAGAGCATAAAAGATGAGAGAAATGGGTCTTTACCGAACTAGCCAGCACAGCAGTAGTGTGGGCTGTACTCTCCTCTCCTCTACCCCCTCTCTCTGTATTTAATCTGCTAATGCACTTTCTTGACTCTCAGATCTAATAAGGAGAGAAGCCTTTTCAGTAATGAGAACTGGCTGGGCTCTCCACAGAACAGCAGCAGAGATACTGAGGCTGCATCCCAAATAGGGTGGTATTTGGGATACAGACTGGGAGGCAGGTGGGACACAGACTGTGAGGCAGGTGGGATACAGACTGTGAGGCAGGTGGGATACAGACTGTGAGGCAGGTGGGACACAGACTGGGAGGCAGGTGGGACACAGACTGGGAGGCAGGTGGGATACAGACTGTGAGGCAGGTGGGATACAGACTGTGAGGCAGGTGGGATACAGACTGTGAGGCAGGTGGGATACAGACTGTGAGGCAGGTGGGACACAGACTGGGAGGCAGGTGGGATACAGACTGTGAGGCAGGTGGGATACAGACTGGGGGGCAGGTGGGACACAGACTGGGAGGCAGGTGGGATACAGACTGTGAGGCAGGTGGGATACAGACTGTGAGGCAGGTGGGATACAGACTGTGAGGCAGGTGGGTGTGGAGGATGGATGAATGGATGGGAGAAATAGAGACTGACAGACACTTGTAATGTCTTAGGAAATGTCTGCAGGGAGGGATGGATGGATGGATGGGTGGAGGGGTAGATGGATGGTTGAGTAGAGTAAGTACTCATCAGTACCTTGATGAAGGCTAAAGGACCCTGATGAAGTCTAAAGGATCCTGATGAAGGCTAAAGGACCCTGGTGAAGGCTAAAGAACGCTGGTGAAAGCTAAAGGACCCTGATGAAGTCTAAAGGACCCTGATGAAGGCTAAAGGACCCTGATGAAGGCTAAAGGACCCTGATGAAGTCTAAAGAACCCTGATGAAGGCTAAAGAACGCTGGTGAAAGCTAAAGGACCCTGATGAAGGCTAAAGAATGCTGGTGAAGGCTAAATGACCCTGATGAAGGCTAAAGGACCCTGATGAAGGCTAAAGTACCCTGATGAAGGCTAAAGGACCCTGATGAAGGCTAAATAACGCTGGTGAAAGCTAAAGGACCCTGATGAAGTCTAAAGAACCCTGATGAAGGCTAAAGGACCCTGATGAAGGCTAAAGGACCCTGATGAAGTCTAAAGAACCCTGATGAAGGCTAAAGAATGCTGGTGAAAGCTAAAGGACCCTGATGAAGGCTAAAGGACCCTGATGAAGGCTAAAGGACCCTGATGAAGTCTAAAGGATCCTGATGAAGGCTAAAGGACCCTGGTGAAGGCTAAAGAACCCTGGTGAAAGCTAAAGGACCCTGATGAAGGCTAAAGGACCCTGATGAAGGCTAAAGGACCCTGATGAAGTCTAACGGACCCTGATGAAGGCTAAAGGACCCTGGTGAAAGGTAAAGGACCCTGATGAAGGCTAAAGAACCCTAGTGAAAACTAAAGGACCCTGATGAAGGCTAAAGGACCCTGATGAAAGCTAAAGGACCCTGATGAAGGCTAAAGCCAAAATTTGTTGGATTTTTCTAATAACTTCCACCTTGACCTTAACTAATGTTAGCTAACTCCTAGCATGCTAGCTGTTCCTGTTAACTTCTATTCATTGTGCTAATGCTAGTTATCATTGGCTGGTTATCATAACTTAATTCATACTGGATACAGAGACATACAAATGTGACCGACCGGCTCGATTCGGTCCTATGTAGCAAAATTTGAAATGCAGTTTTTTACATTGGCTAAAAGTAGAGACTCTGAGCTAGAAAATGGTATATCATACACTGCAGTTGAGGAACAATGGTAAAGTAATTCTGCTTTGAAAGTTGATAAACTTGCAACCCCACTTTTGAGAAAGTGGCCCTTGAATGTTTTGGTGCACCTACTGGAGAGCTCTTCTTTGTCTACACCCATTCAGCAACGTTCACACCCTCTTAAGCCTTAGCCCCACCCATCTCTTTAAGGATTCACATGTGAGGCCAATGTACTAAACAGAGTGAGTAAGGTAGTGTAGTAAACAACAAAAGGTTCAAGACTAAAAGTGGTCAAAGTAGTGGCAGAAAGTAGTAATAAAAATATACTTTATCTAGTCCTTGGCCTTTATCCTAGTCTTACTTTGGTGCAGGTCATGTTGTTCTTCACATTACCGTCTCTGGTAAACACACACATTATATCAAATAAAATCTACGTTTATTCGTCACATGCACAGGATACAAAAGGTGTAAACGGCACAATTAAATGTTTACTTATATATTTGCATAGTAGCAATATCAAAAATACATAAATATCCAGAAAAATATTGTATAAATATTTTCTAATTATTAGATGATTCTTACCCAGACACACTTGTCTAAATTGATAGGTCATGTGAAATAAATGCTATAACCCCCACCCCCCCAGCGGGTGGGTCACTATTGTCAAGACAGGTACACATGTTCATGAAATACAATAGATGACTGTAATCACCCCCAGACACACCTGGCTAACTTGATGGGTCATGTAATCATCTGGCGAAGTGGAGTCTTTTGTTTAGACATGTAGCTAGCTAGCTAAACAATAAATATAATGGTGTTTTCAAGACGACTGGGAAATTGGAAAAATACGAGGTCAAATCATGACGTCAGTGATCTTCAGGTCGGAAAGTCGGGGCTCTAGAAAGAGGCCCGAGTTCCTGAGTTGGAATTCTGAGTTGGATGACAGTTCAAACCGATTTTACCCAGTCGGAGCTCGTTTTTTTCTGAGTTCCTAGTTATCTTGAACACACTGAAGTCGGAAGTCGGAGATTTCCGAGTTCCCAGTTCCAAGATCCCATTTGTTTTGAACGCGGCAATAACCCCAACCCATACTACTAGTAATACAAACGGATTGTCATAGCTAGCCACCATGCAAGAATCTGCAGGTAGCTAAAGCTAACCAACTAGGTTCAATGTTAGCTAGCTAGCTAATATTTGGCTAGAACTAGCAATGCAAATGGTTTCTGAGATACAAATAATATTACTACACAGATCATACATGTAACGTTAGCTAGCGAAGCAGCCAGCTAACTTTAGCTGGCTAGCAAATAGTACTCTTTAACTTGCAATGAAAACGACTTTCTGACAAAATTAGAAATGAATAATATCTGAAAATGTAGCTAGCTAGACTCTCTTACCCGTATACATGGATGAACACTTCTCCCTCTCTGTCACGGATGCCATGGTTGCCCTTTGTTTGAGCATGTAATCCAGTGTTTTATACTTATGTGTTCTCTTTTTGACTCCCTTCGCATTCATCTCTCTGCTTCCACCGGGCATTCCACTAATTTCAAAACTCAGTCAACTTCTTCTGTGACAACAACACTGTTGTCACAGAAGACTCTACAATGTCTGGTTCAATGAAAATGTTTTTACCTAAATCAGGGATTTCCTCATTGTCTGATTCATTTTCAGAGTCAAAGAGAGAGTCAGCATGGCACGATCGTCCTCCAGAAAGTGGAGAGCAGTAGCAACAATTATGCAGTTCTTCACGATATCTTTCAAAAAAGCTGCGGTATAAAGGATTACCTGCACATACTGAGCAGCTCATGTTATAGACAGAAGCGAGCTACACGGCAGACCAATCCGAACTCATCACTCAGCATGTCCAGCCCATCCATTTATCTCAGCCAATCATGGCTAGCGGGAAGGTTCCTGTCTTTTTCCGTGGCTAAACCAACTAGGCTTGTAGTTTAACTATTTTATTCATATTTGCAGATGGCATACACGTTTGTTATTTAGGCACATGAAAGTTCACGTTTCAGAAGGCATTTCTGCAACAAAAAAAAGAAGAATTTTGATCAAAAATATATATGTTTACGTTCAAATGCCTCTCCTGTGAAGTAGTGACGTGTGACATACGTTTCCTGAAACGAGTCACATTTACATTTACATTTTAGTCATTTAGCAGACGCTCTTATCCAGAGCGACTTACAGTTAGTGAATGCATACATTTTTTATTTATTTTTTCCTACCGCCTGTGGGAAACGAACCCACAACCCTGGCGTTACAAACGCCATGCTCTATCAACTGAGCTACATCCCTGCCGGCCATTCCCTCCCTACCCTGGACGACGCTGGGCCAATT
>NC_139995.1:56868951-56871451 GCF_964263955.1 Coregonus lavaretus
AAAAAGAGAAAGAGAGAGAAGAGAGAGAGAGAGAGAGAGAGAGAGAGAGAGAGAGAGAGAGAGAGACACAGAGAGAGAGAGACACACAGAGAGAGAGAGAGAGAGAGACACACAGAGAGAGAGAGACACAGAGAGAGAGAGAGAGAGAGAGAGAGAGAGAGAGAGAGAGAGGAGAGAGAGAGAGAGAGAGAGAGAGAGAGAGAGAGAGAGCAGAGAGAGAGAGAGAGAGAGAGAGAGAGAGAGAGAGAGATACACAGAGAGAGAGATGGAGAGAGATACACAGAGAGAGAGATAGAGAGAGAGAAAGAGAGAGATTATCTACAATAATCGAGAATAATCAACAAGCATTTTGCTACGGCTGGCCATCCTTTCCACCTGGCTACCACTACCCAGGTCACCAGCTCTTCACCCTCCGCTGCAACTTGCCCATGCCCCCCCCCCCCCCACCCCTCCCCACCCCCCCCCCCCCCCCCCCCCCCCCCCCCCCCCCCCACAAATGCAGACAGTTGATGTTCTGAAAGAGCTGAAAAATCGGGACCCCTACAAATCAGCTGGCTAGCACCTATACGAGCCTGTTCAACCGCTCTTTCGTAACATCTGAGATCCCAGAGATTGGAAAGCTGCCGCGGTCATCCCCCTCTTCAAAGGGGGTGACACTCTAGATCCAAACTGTTACAGACCTATATCCATCCTGCCCTGCCTTTCGAAAGTATTTGAAAGCCAAGTGAACAAACAGATCACCGACCATTTCGAATCCCACCGTACCTTCTCCGCTATGCAATCCAGTTTCCGAGCTGGTCATGGGTGCACCTCAGCCACGCTCCAGGTCCTAAACGATATTATAACCGCGATCGATAAAAGACAGTACTGCGCAGCCGTCTTCATCGACCTGGCCAAGGCTTTCGACTCTGTCAACCACTGCATTCTTATTGGCAGACTAAATAGCCTTGGTTTCTCTAATGACTGCCTCACCTGGTTCACCAACTACTTCTCAGATAGAGTTCAATGTGTCAAATCGGAGGGCCTATTGTCTGGACCTATGGCAGTCTTTAGGGGTGCCACAGGGTTCAAATCTCGGGCCGACTCTATTCTTTGTGTATATCAATGATCTCGCTCTTGCTGCTGGTGACGCTCGGATCCACCTCTATGCGGACGACACCATTTTGTATACATCTGGCCCTTCATTGGACACTGTGTTAACAAACCTCCAAACGAGCTTCAACGCCATACAACACTCCTTCCGTAGCCTCCAACTGCTCTTAAACACCAGTAAAACTAAATGCATGCTCTTCAACCGAACGCTGCTTGCACCCGCCACCCGACTAGAATCACTGCTCTCGGCAGGTCTGACCTAGAGTATGTGGACAACTACAAATACCTAGGTGTCTGGTTAGACTGTAAACTCTCCTTCCAGACTCACATTAAGCATATCCAATCTAAAGTTAGATTAGAATCAGCTTCCTATTTCGCAACAAAGCCTCCTTCACTCATGCTGCCAAACATGCCCTCGTAAAACTGACTATCCTACCGATCCTTGACTTCGGCGATGTCATTTACAAAATAGCCTCCAACACTCTACTCAGCAAATTGGATGTAGTCTATCACAGTGCCATCCGTTTTGTCACCAAAGCCCCATATACTACCCACCATTGTGACCTGTACGCTCTTGTTGGCTGGCCCTCACTACATATTCGTCGCCAAACCCACTGGCTCCAGGTCATCTATAAATCACTGCTAGGCAAATCCCCGTCTTATCTTATCTCATTGGTCACCATAGCAACACCCACCCGTAGTCTACGCTCCAGCAGGTATATCTCACTGGTCATCCCCAAAGCCAACACCTCCTTTGGCCGCCATTCCTTCCAGTTCTCTGCTGCCAATGACTGGAACGAACTGCAAAAATCTCTGAAGCTGGAGACTCTTATCTCCCTCACTAACTTTAAGCGTCAGTTTTCAGAGCACCTTACCGATCACTGCACCTGTACACAGCCTTTCTGAAAATAGCCCACCCAACTACCTCATCCCCATATTGTTATTTATTTTGCTAATTTGCACCCCAGTATCTCTATTTGCACATCACCTTTTGCACATCTATCATTCCAGTGTAAATACGAAATTGTAACTATTTTGCACTATGGCCTATTTATTGCCTGACCTCCATAACTTACTACATTCGCACACACTGTATATATATTTTCTGTTGTATTTTTGACTTTATGTTTTGTTTACCCCATATGTAACTCTGTGTTGTTGTTTTTATTGCACTGCTTTGCTTTATCTTGGCCAGGTCGCAGTTGTAAATGAGAACTTGTTCTCAACTGGCTTACCTGGTTAAATAAAGGTTAAATGTTTAAAAAAAATTTAAATAGGGAGATATTTTGGTGCCACAGGCCCATTCTCATGCCCATGATGTCTGTACCACTCTGTTTATGTTACCACCTCTCATGTACTGTATTGGTTGGGGGCAATTCCATTTCAATTCCAGTCAATTCAGAAAGTA
>NC_139995.1:56876451-56886451 GCF_964263955.1 Coregonus lavaretus
CAGGGACAAGCATTGTGTAAATTGCATCCAGAAAAGTGAGCATATGGCCGGTGTTGTACGGACCCAGTGTGGCATTGTGATGGAGGACCCCGTTTTGAGTGATGGCAGCACACATAGTTATATTACCCCCACGCTGTCCAGGGACATTGGTAATTGCCGTCTGTCCTATTACATTTCTTCCGCGGCGCCTGGTTTTGGTGAGGTTGAAGCCAACCTCATCCACATAAATACATTTACATGGGCATCCATCTCCAATACTCTCTGTAACAGACAAAAGGATATACAGATGAGTAAATATGGTATGTCTGAAGTACTGGAAGTAGTGTTGCATACATACCTCTACAAAGTCATGTCGCAGATTCTTGACTCTGTCAGAGTTTCTCTCAAATGGCACCTTGTAAAGTTGTTTCATCGTCACTTGGTGCCATTGGAGGATGCGTTGTATGGTCGACAGGCTTACAGCATTGATGTTGTTAAATATGGTGTCATTATTCAAGATATATTCTCTTATCTCTCAAATCCTAATTGCATTGTTGGCCAAAACCATATTTATAATTGCAGTCTCTTGTACATCTGTAAACAAGCGTCCTCGTCCTCCATGATGTCTTTGCCTTTCCACTCTGTACAGAATTCAAAAACAGTATGTGTTCAGTATAGGAACTGTAAACAATGTACACAAAAATGTAGTACAGCATGATAACCAACCTCATTCATTCAATGCAGTGCAGTAAATGGATGGCTTAGAGTTACAAATGTTTATGCAATACTATGCAGTCATACGTATTTTACAGTACATTACTGTAATGCTAAAATAGTCATTAGATAGTTGCATACCTGTTCTCATTTCTGAAGGTTCGAATTATGGACGCCACTGTAAATCAACTCAAGTTGGGCTGGACTCTCAGTCCAGCCTCTCTCATGGTCAAACCGTGGTTGATCACATGATCAACAAGTGTTGCCCTAATCTCATCAGAGATGGCTCTCCTTCCTTCTCTTCTTTGCCCTCGTCCTCGTCCTCTTCTTCCTCTTCCTCTTCCTCTTCCTCCTACTCCTACTCCTCCTCCTCTTCCAACTATTCGTCTTTGAATTTGTCCTCGTTGTTGTCCCCTGCCTCTCCCTCCTACTCCTCTTGCTCTCTGTCCATTGTTGGCATCCATTGATCAAAACAGTCCTATACTACAGTAAAGCAGTGATTTGTTAGTGATCAGTTAAGCAATTAGTGTTTGCACATGTGAGGAGTGTGTGTGTGTCCTGGTGAATAAGTGTAGCATTTTGATTGGTTGTGTTTGGAAAAGGAAAGCAAGTCACTTCCTGTTAGATTTTTGTGTTTTAGGTAGAGAATTGTGTGTAGTGTTTTGAAAAAAGTGTTTTATGCAATTGACAACTGAGTCAAAGGCTGAGAAATAGCTTATGGTTTTGGAGATTTGGTGTGTAGTTTTGCACTTTGTGTGAGAGGTTTCAAAAATTGTGTGACAAGAAAAGATTTTGTGTGTAAGCAGTTGGAAAAAACTGTAATGTGTTAGTGGAAGGTATGGTAAATATGTTTTGGTATGTTTTGTTTTTGCAAAGCACCCACTTAACAAAAACAGCTTATTCCATAATATAGATACCGTGTGAGGATTAGACTAATAACAAGGTCAAGGTGAAAGATTATTTAAGATGAATGGTCATTCTACCAGACAGGTCACCTGTGATACAAGTCAGTATTCGACATCCATCCACGTCCGAAGACGTCAGGAGATGATTTGGAAACCGACCACCATGGGCAACGGTGAGAGCTGTTACCTTTTAAGTAGATTTGGGTTTTGCTGGGGCATTGTGGACGGGGATGTGGATGGTCATAAGCATCTGCCTCTGATTCCAAAGGTTTGAATCCAGCAATAGAAATGTGTTTTTAAGATTTTTGTTTTAAGCCTATCCCAAACCTAAACCCTTACCTTAACCATGCAGAGTTAATGCCTAACCTTAAGATTTCGGAATTAATGCCTAAACTTAAACCTAACCTTAAAAACTCAGAGTTAATGCCTGAACTTAACCTTAAATACTTCGAAATGTGATGTTTGCAACAACTTCGAAATGTGACGTTTGAGAAACATGGATGAACGTCTAATTCTGACGTGAGACTGCGAGAGCTGGTTTCATTCTACATCAACCCTACTTGGACTATCTGTCAACATGAGGCCCTTTAACTGGAGTCAATGTCGCCCGGAAATCTGTGACTTTAAGCTAGAGACTTCTGGGTTTTTGCATGGGGCTGCGTCTCAATCTTCATCCGTCAGTGTCGGCCTTCAGCATCTGCGGTAGAAGGTGGCTGAGCTACAGCGGTGTTTGTCAGACCATGAGACGTCACGTAAAATCGGTCTTCTCATCGAAACGTCTGTAGCGTCCAAACGGTCCGGCATACAAACTAACATGACCCCACTGTGGAAAGGGGAGACTCTCACAAAAATGATAGTCTTCTCCGTTTTGCTCTACGACCTCCATTCAACTTGTGTGAAGGTAACTCGTACAAATGAATGGAAGTATGGGGTTAAATATGTGTCCAAAAAAACACAAATATTTCCTGAGCTGTATTACAACTCCTGGATACCAGAAAGACACTTCAAAACCTTATTCCTTATGATAAATTTTTTGACTGTATTTTTTAGCCATTTATGGATGTGTTATTCAATGAGTTTCAATGGCTAATAAAGGCCAAATTCAATATTTTATCAAATTATTTGTTAGAAAATATATACAGACCGGTGGACATTAGACAGGTGGAAAAAGCATTCCTCATGACGCTGGTTGAGAGAATGCCAAGAGTGTGCAAAGCGGTCATCAAGGCAAAGGGTGGCTACTTTGAAAAATTAAAATTCCAAATCAAATGGCTAAATAATCCATGGTGTGGTACGAGCAGTGAGGTGTCAGCCACAGCATGGGCTAATAGCAGTAATGCCAAATTAAATGTTTCATCAAATAATTTGTTTATATACTGTAAATGTTTTATACCTACAGGGTTCCTAAGATCACATAGTTAAATGGTCCATGGTATGACCTTCTAAACACAATTCCATAATGCATGTTAGCTAAGTAAACAGAACAAACAGATAACCAATTTAGGAATCGCACCAGCAGAATCTCTACAGATTCTGATAGCTGCAGATAGCCAGCAGCCCAGAGAGCTTTGCGATACAGTATCTGAGACTTTAGAATGTTCTAATTGTGAAGAGTTAATCTCTTAGGCCAGATGCATGGCGCCTAGAAAATGATAATACCTCCTAGTGACTTACTCCTATCAGTTTTACTTCCTTGGTTTATGTACAGAGGAAGGACATTCATCATGTTTAGTGTGTTGAATACAGGAGAGCACACTTCCACTACAGTTACTCCTGGATACAGCACACTTCCACTACAGTTACTCCTGGATACAGCACACTACCACTACAGTTACTCCTGGATACAGCACACTACCATTACAGTTACTCCTGGATACAGTACACTACCACTACAGTTACTCCTGGATACAGCACAGCACACTACCAATACAGTTACTCCTGGATACAGCACACTACCACTACAGTTACTCCTGGATACAGCACACTACCACTACAGTTACTCCTGGATACAGCACACTACCATTACAGTTACTCCTGGATACAACACAGCACACTACCAATACAGTTACTCCTGGATACAGCACACTACCAATACAGTTACTCCTGGATACAGCACACTACCACTACAGTTACTCCTGGATACAGCACACTACCACTGCAGTTATTCCTGGATACAGCACACTACCACTACAGTTACTCCTGGATACAGCACACTACCACTACAGTTACTCCTGGATACAGAACAGCACACTACCAATACAGTTACTCCTGGATACAGCAAAATACCACTGCAGTTATTCCTGGATACAGAACACTACCACTACAGTTACTCCTGGATACAGCACACTACCATTACAGTTACTCCTGGATACAGTACACTACCACTACAGTTACTCCTGGATACAGTACACTACCACTACAGTTACTCCTGGATACAGCACACTACCATTACAGTTACTCCTGGATACAACACAGCACACTACCAATACAGTTATTCCTGGATACAGCACACTACCACTACAGTTACTCCTGGATACAGAACAGCACACTACCAATACAGTTACTCCTGGATACAGCACACTACCACTGCAGTTACTCCTGGATACAGCACACTACCAGTGCAGTTACTCCTGGATACAGCACACTACCATTATAGTTACGCCTGGATACAGAACACTACCACTACAGTTACTCCTGGATACAGCACACTACCATTACAGTTACTCCTGGATACAGTACACTACCACTACAGTTACTCCTGGATACAGTACACTACCACTACAGTTACTCCTGGATACAGCACACTACCACTACAGTTACTCCTGGATACAGCACACTACCACTGCAGTTACTCCTGGATACAGCACAGCACACTACCACTACAGTTACTCCTGGATACAGCACACTACCACTACAGTTACTCCTGGATACAGCAAACTACCACTACAGTTATTCCTGGATACACACACAGCACACTACCACTACAGTTACTCTTGGATACAGCACAGCACACTACCAATACAGTTACTCCTGGATACAGCACACTACCACTGCAGTTACTCCTGGATACAGCACACTACCACTACAGTTACTCCTGGATACAGCACACTACCACTACAGTTACTCCTGGATACAGCACAGCACACTACCACTACAGTTACTCCTGGATACAGCACAGCACACTACCACTACATTTACTCCTGCATACAGCACACTACCACTACAGTTACTCCTGGATACAGCACACTACCACTACAGTTACTCCTGAAAACAGCACACTACCACTACAGTTACTCCTGGATACAGCAAACTACCACTAAAGTTACTCCTGGATACAGCACACTACCAATACAGTCACTCCTGGATACAGCACAGCACACTACCACTACAGTTACTCCTGGATACAGCATAGCACACTACCACTACAGTTACTCCTGCATACACCACACTACCATTACAGTTACTCCTGGATACAGCACAGCACACTACCACTACAGTTACTCCTGGATACAGCACACTACCACTACAGTTACTCCTGGAAACAGCAAACTACCACTTGAGTTACTCCTGGATACAGCACACTACCACTACAGTTACTCCTGGATACAGCAATCTACCACTACAGTTACTCCTGGATACAGCACAGCACACTACCACTACAGTTACTCCTGAATACACTATATAGCACACTACCACTACAGTTACTCCTGGATACAGCAAACTACCACTACAGTTACTCCTGGAAACAGCACACTACCACTAGAGTTACTCCTGGATACAGCACACTACCACTACAGTTACTCCTGGATACAGCAATCTACCACTACAGTTACTCCTGGATACAGCACAGCACACTACCACTACAGTTACTCCTGAATACACTATATAGCACACTACCACTACAGTTACTCCTGGATACAGCAAACTACCACTACAGTTACTCCTGGATACAGCACACTACCACTGCAGTTACTCCTGGATACAGCCCACTATCACTACAGTTACTCCTGGATACTGCACACTACCATTACAGTTACTCCTGGATACAGCACAGAACCATACCAATACAGTTAATCCTGGATACAGCACACTACCACTACAGTTACTCCTGGATACAGCACACTACCACTACAGCTACTCCTGGATACAGCACACTACCATTACAGTTACTCCTGGATACAGCACAGCACACTACCAATACAGTTAGTCCTGGATACAGCACACTACCACTACAGTTACTCCTGGATACAGCACACTACCACTACAGTTACTCCTGGATACAGCACACTACCATTACAGTTACTCCTGGATACAGCACAGCACACTACCAATAAAGTTACTCCTGGATACAGCACACTACCACTCAAGTTAATCCTGGATACAGCACACTACCTCTACAGTTACTCCTGGATACAGCACACTACCACTGCAGTTACTCCTGGATACAGCACACTACCACCACAGTTACACTTGGATACAGCACACTACCACTAAAGTTACTTGTGGATACAGCACAGCACACTACCAATACAGTTACTCCTGGATACAGTACACTACCACTACAGTTACTCCTGGATACAGCACACTACCACTACAGTTACTCCTGGATACAGCACAGCACACTACCAATACAGTTAGTCCTGGATACAGCACACTACCACTACAGTTACTCCTGGATACAGCACACTAACATTACAGTTACTCCTGGATACAGCACACTACCACTACAGTTACTCCTGGATACAGCACAGCACACTACCAATACAGTTACTAATGGATACAGCACACTACCATTACAGTTAATCCTGTCCTGGATACAATACACTACCACTACAGTTACTCCTGGATACAGCACACTACCACTACAGTTACTACTAGATACAGCACACTACCACTACAGTTACTCCTGGATACAGCACACTACCACTACAGTTACTCCTGGATACAGCACAGCACACTACCACTACAGTTACTCCTGGATACAGCACAGCACACTACCACTACAGTTACTCCTGCATACAGCACACTACCACTACAGTTACTCCTGGATACAGCACAGCACACTACCACTACAGTTACTCCTGGTTACAGCACACTACCACTACAGTAACTCCTGGATACAGCACAGCACACTACTACTACAGTTACTCCTGGATACAGCACACTACCATTACAGTTACTCCTGGATACAGCACAGCACACTACCACTACAGTTACTCCTGGATACAGCACACTACCACTACAGTTACTCCTGGATACAGCACACTACCATTACAGTTACTCCTGGATACAGCACAGAACAATACCAATACAGTTAATCCTGGATACAGCACACTACCACTACAGTTACTCCTGGATACAGCACACTACCACTACAGCTACTCCTGGATACAGCACACTACCATTACAGTTACTCCTGGATACAGCACAGCACACTACCAATACAGTTAGTCCTGGATACAGCACACTACCACTACAGTTACTCCTGGATACAGCACACTACCACTACAGTTACTCCTGGATACAGCACACTACCATTACAGTTACTCCTGGATACAGCACAGCACACTACCAATACAGTTACTCCTGGATACAGCACACTACCACTCAAGTTAATCCTGGATACAGCACACTACCTCTACAGTTACTCCTGGATACAGCACACTACCACTGCAGTTACTCCTGGATACAGTACACTACCACCACAGTTACACTTGGATACAGCACACTACCACTAAAGTTACTTGTGGATACAGCACAGCACACTACCAATACAGTTACTCCTGGATACAGTACACTACCACTACAGTTACTCCTGGATACAGCACACTACCACTACAGTTACTCCTGGATACAGCACAGCACACTACCAATACAGTTAGTCCTGGATACAGCACACTACCACTACAGTTACTCCTGGATACAGCACACTAACATTACAGTTACTCCTGGATACAGCACACTACCACTACAGTTACTCCTGGATACAGCACAGCACACTACCAATACAGTTACTCATGGATACAGCACACTACCATTACAGTTAATCCTGGATACAATACACTACCACTACAGTTACTCCTGGATACAGCACACTACCACTACAGTTACTACTAGATACAGCACACTACCACTACAGTTACTCCTGGATACAGCACACTACCACTACAGTTACTCCTGGATACAGCACAGCACACTACCACTACAGTTACTCCTGGATACAGCACAGCACACTACCACTACAGTTACTCCTGCATACAGCACACTACCACTACAGTTACTCCTGGATACAGCACAGCACACTACCACTACAGTTACTCCTGGATACAGCACACTACCACTACAGTAACTCCTGGATACAGCACAGCACACTACTACTACAGTTACTCCTGGATACAGCACACTACCATTACAGTTACTCCTGGATACAGCACAGCACACTACCACTACAGTTACTCCTGGATACAGCACACTACCACTACAGTTACTCCTGGATACAGCACACTACCATTACAGTTACCCCTGGATACAGCACAGCACACTACCACTACAGTTACTCCTGGATACATCACACTACCACTGCAGTTACTCCTGGATACAGCACAGCCCACTACCACTACAGTTACTCCTGGATACAGCACACTACCACTGCAGTTACTCCTGGATACAACACAGCACACTACCACTACAGTTACTCCTGGATACAGCACACTACCACTGCAGTTACTCCTGGAGACAGCACAGCACACTACCACTACAGTTACTCCTGGATACAGCACACTACCACTGCAGTTACTCCTGGATACAGCACACTACCACTACAGTTACTCCTGGATACAGCACAGCACACTACCAATACAGTTACTCCTGGATACAGCACACTACCATTACAGTTACTCCTGGATACAGCACACTACCACTACAGTTACTCCTGGATACAGCACACTACCAGTACAGTTACTCCTGGATACAGCACACTACCACTACAGTTACTCCTGGAAACAGCACACTACCAGTACAGTTACTCCTGGATACAGCACACTACCACTGCAGTTACTCCTGGATACAGCACACTACCACTACAGTTACTCTTGGATACAGCACACTACCACTAAAGTTACTCGTGGATACAGCACAGTACACTACCAATACAGTTACTCCTAGATACAGTACACTACCACTACAGTTACTCCTGGATACAGCACACTACCACTACAGTTACTCCTGGATACAGCACAGCACACTACCAATACAGTTACTCCTGTATACAGCACACTACCACTACAGTTACTCCTGGATACAGCACACTACCATTACAGTTACTCCTGGATACAGCACATCACACTACAAATACAGTTACTCCTGGATACAGCACACTATCATTACAGTTACTCCTGGATACAGCACACTACCACTACAGTTACTCCTGGATACAGCACACTACCACTACAGTTACTACTAGATACAGCACACTACCACTACAGTTACTCCTGGATACAGCACACTACCACTACAGTTACTCCTGGATACAGCACAGCACACTACCACTACAGTTACTCCTGGATACAGCACACTACCACTACAGTTAATGTTATCAGTTCCCTTTTAGCAGGCATTTTAATATACAACTTTCATATATTCACATTTTAGAATATTTCACATCAGTGTTCAAAGGTCAGGTTATTTTGGTCAGTTGTGTGAATGTCATAATTTCAATAGAGATAGATACCTAATTTCACATTAGTTGTGCCAGGTAATCAGAGAGAGAGAGAGAGAGAGAGAGAGAGAGAGAGAGAGAGAGAGAGAGAGAGAGAGAGAGAGAGAGAGAGAGAGAGAGAGAGAGTGAGAGTGAGAGAGTGAGAGAGAGAGAGTGAGAGAGAGAGAGAGAGAGAGAGAGAGAGAGAGAGAGAGAGAGAGAGAGAGAGTGAGAGAGAGAGAGAGAGAGAGGAGAGAGAGAGAGAGAGAGAGAGAGAGAGAGAGAAGGGGAGAGGGAGAAGAAGGAGAGGGAATCTACTCTGGGAACCAGTTTATTTCCACTACGTGTGTTATTGTCCACCGTCTCTTTGCAAGCAGATTCTTTGTAGTTATCTGCTCAGATTGCTGTGGCAGGGCTCAGCAGGGCTTAACCCAAAATCACCTGTGAAGAAAGCTGGGGTTTAAGCCATGCATTCAAAGATGCCCCACATTTACGGGGTATATAATGTAACCTACTTTCCAACATTTGGAGACCAACCAACACCACATGATGATGTCATAGTATCATGCAGGTGACAGTATGGAGATGGTAGACTTTTTTTGTTGTTGTTGCTGTTTAGTCAATTTAGTCTACAGCTCAGCGTTCAACACCCATAGTGCCCTCAAAGCTCATCACTAAGCTAAGGACCCTGGGACTAAACACCTCC
>NC_139995.1:56893951-56946451 GCF_964263955.1 Coregonus lavaretus
GGCTGACTGGCTCTCTGGCTGGCTGGTTGGCTGGCTGGCTGACTGGCTGGCTGGCTGGCTGGCTGACTGGCTCTATGGCTGGCTGGCTGGCTGGCTGGCTGGCTGGCTGACTGGCTCTTTGGCTGGCTGGCTGGCTGGCTGACTGGCTCTTTGGCTGGCTGGCTGGCTGACTGACTAGCTCTCTGGCTGGCTAGCTGGCTGACTGGCTCTCTGGCTGGCTGGCTGACTGGCTCTCTGGCTGGCTGGCTGGCTGACTGACTGGCTGTCTGGCTCGCTGGCTGGCTGACTAGCTCTCTGGCTGGCTGGCTGACTGGCTCTCTGGCTGGCTAGCTGGCTGACTGGCTCTCTGGCTGGCTGTCTGGCTGACTGGCTCTATGGCTGGCTGGCTGACTGGCTCTCTGGCTGGCTGGCTGGCTGACTGGCTGACTAGCTCTCTGACTGGCTGGTTGACTGGCTCTCTGGCTGGCAGGCTGGCTGACTGGCTCTCTGGCTGGCTGGCTGGCTGGCTGGCTGACTGGCTCTATGGCTGGCTGGCTGACTGGCTCTCTGGCTGGCTGGCTGACTAGCTCTTTGGCTGGCCGGCTGGTTGACTGGCTCTCTGGCTGGCAGGCTGGCTGACTGGCTCTCTGGCTGGCAGGCTGGCTCTCTGGCAGGCTGGCTGACTGACTGGCTCTCTGACTAGGGAGAGAGAGAGAGCAAGAGAGAGAGAGAGAGAGAGAGAGAGAGAGAGAGAGAGAGAGAGAGAGAGAGAGAGAGAGAGAGAGAGAGAGACTATGTACAGACTCAGTGAGCATAGCATTGCTATTGAGAAAGGTCACCGTAGGCAGACCTGCCTCTCAAGAGAAGACAGGCTATGTGCACACCGCCCACAAAATAAGGTGGAAACTGAGATGCACTTCCTAACCTCCTGCCAAATGTATGACCATATTAGAGACACATATTTCCCTCAGATTACACAGATCCACAAAGAATTTGAAAACAAATCCAATTTTGATAAACTCCCATATCTATTGAGTGAAATACCACAGTGTGCAATCACAGCAACAAAATGTGTGACCTGTTGCCACAAGAAAAGGGCAACCAGTGAAGAACAAACACCATTGTAAATATTTATATTTATTTTCCCTATTGTACTTTAACTATTTGCACATCGTTACAACACAATATATAGCAATAATATTATACTTGAAATGTCTCTATTCCTTTGGAACTTTTGTGAGTGTTATGTTTACTGTTAATTTTTTATTGTTAATTTAAATGTTGTTTATTATCTATTTCACTTGTTTGGCAACGTAAACATATGTTTCCCATGTCAATGAAGCCCCTTAAATTGAAATTGAATTAAATTGAGAGAGAGAGAGAGAGAGAGAGAGAGAGAGAGAGAGAGAGACAGAGGTTTTGAGAGACGTTGTGAGAGAGAATGTGAGAGAGGTTGTGAGAGAAGTTGTGAGGTCTGGGGTCCGCTCACCAACCAAGAATTTACAAAATGGGACAAACACCAATTTGAGAATCCGCATGCAGAATTCTGCAAAAACATTATCTGTGTACAACGTAAAATACCAAATAATGCATGCAAAGCAGAATAAGGACGACACCCACTAAAGATCAAAATCCAAAAAATAGCAGTTCAATTCTACAACCACATAAAAGGAAGCGGTTCTCAAATCTTCTATTACAAAGCCATCACCTACAGAGAGATTAACCTAGAGAAGAGTCCCCTCAGCAAACTGGTCCTGGGGCTCTGTTCACAAACACAAACAGAGCCCCAGGTGATATCCTGATGCCTAGTCACTTTATCCTGCCTTCATGTACATATCTACCTCAAATACCTTATTATTATCTATCCTGATGCCTAGTCACTTTATCCTGCCTTCATGTACATATCTACCTCACATACCTTATTATTACCTATCCTGATGCCTAGTCACTTTATCCTGCCTTCATGTACATATCTACCTCACATACCTTATTATTACCTATCCTGATGCCTAGTCACTTTATCCTGCCTTCATGTACATATCTACCTCAAATACCTTATTATTATCTATCCTGATGCCTAGTCACTTTATCCTGCCTTCATGTACATATCTACCTCACATACCTTATTATTACCTATCCTGATGCCTAGTCACTTTATCCTGCCTTCATGTACATATCTACCTCACATACCTTATTATTACCTATCCTGATGCCTAGTCACTTTATCCTGCCTTCATGTACATATCTACCTCAAATACCTTATTATTATCTATCCTGATGCCTAGTCACTTTATCCTGCCTTCATGTAGATATCTACCTCAAATACCTTATTATTATCTACCCTGATGCCTAGTCACTTTACCATGCCTTCATGTACATATCTACCTCAAATACCTTATTATTATCTATCCTGATGCCTAGTCACTTTACCCTGCCTTCATGTAGATATCTACCTCAAATACCTTATTATTATCTATCCTGATGCCTAGTCACTTTACCCTGCCTTCATGTAGATATCTACCTCAAATACCTTATTATTATCTATCCTGATGCCTAGTCACTTTACCCTGCCTTCATGTACATATCTACCTCAAATACCTTATTATTATCTATCCTGATACCTAGTCACTTTACCCTGCCTTCATGTACATATCTACCTCAAATACCTTATTATTATCTATCCTGATACCTAGTCACTTTACCCTGCCTTCATGTACATATCTACCTCAAATACCTTATTATTATCTACCCTGATGCCTAGTCACTTTACCCTGCCTTCATGTACATATCTACCTCAAATACCTTATTATTATCTATCCTGATCTATCCTATACACTTTACCCTACTGTCATGTACATATCTACCTCAAATACCTTATTATTATTATCTATCCTGATGCCTAGTCAATTTACCCTACCTTCATGTACATATCTACCTCACATACCTTATTATTATCTATCCTGATGCCTAGTCAATTTACCCTACCTTCATGTACATATCTACCTCAAATACCTTATTATTATCTATCCTGATGCCTAGTCACTTTACCCTGCCTTCATGTACATATCTACCTCAAATACCTTATTATTATCTATCCTGATGCCTAGTCACTTTACCCTGCCTTCATGTACATATCTACCTCAAATACCTTATTATTATCTATCCTGATGCCTAGTCACTTTACCCTGCCTTCATGTACATATCTACCTCAAATACCTTATTATTATCTATCCTGATCTATCCTATACACTTTACCCTGCCTTCATGTACATATCTACCTCAAATACCTTATTATTATCTATCCTGATCTATCCTATACACTTTACCATGCCTTCATGTACATATCTACCTCAAATACCTTATTATTATCTATCCTGATACCTAGTCACTTTACCCTGCCTTCATGTACATATCTACCTCAAATACCTTATTATTATCTATCCTGATGCCTAGTCACTTTACCATGCCTTCATGTACATATCTACCTCAAATACCTTATTATTATCTATCCTGATGCCTAGTCACTTTACCCTGCTTTCATGTAGATATCTACCTTAAAGACTTTGCACTTCTGCATTTTGATCTGTTACTGGTACTCCCTGTATGTAGCTCCCTTCTCTTGTATTTTATTTTATTTATCTTGTGTTAGTTACTATTTTATTTGTTTGTATTATTTTATTTTATTATTAAATCATGAGAAAACAAAAATATAATTACTTGACCCATTAGAAAGAACTATCCAAAAAACAAAGCAAACTGGAATGCTTTTTGACCCTAAACAGAAAGTACTGACCCAACATTAAGGAAAGCTTTGACTATGTATAGACTCAGTGAGCATTGCCTTGCTATTGAAAGAGGCTGCCGTAGGCATTCCTGGATTTTGAGAGAAGACAGGCTATATGGCCACTTCCCACAAAATGAGGTGGAAACTGAGCTGCACTTCCTAACCTTCTGCCAAATGTATGACCCAGGGTTTCCGTTATGAAAATGTGACACTTGACATTTGACCAGCAGCATTTTAATTTAACGGACATTTGAGACATTTTCCGAACCCATATGCATTGGGTGCAAAACCTGATTAGGGCATACACCCACACTGCTCAGAACGACAGAAATCACATTTTGATTATGGTTATTCATCTTAACAGAACATAGAGGTCGAGGATGCAATGACGTGTGTCCTCAATTCTGATGTGCACTTTGAAGATGTAAAAAAAAAACTGTCCACAATTACTTTTCCTCAGCCAACAGTACCAGTAATGAACAGCAAAATCACTAGCCTACGCAGAGGCGACGCGTGAGTTTCAAGTTTGGGGACGGAATTGTCCACCATAAAAATGCACCTTTATAATAAAGCATTCCATGTATCATCACATTTGCAAATGTATGTGAGATAGCCTACTACTATTGGTAATGTGATGAGTAGATTGGATAGTCATAATTTAAACTAATAATATAACTCAATTACTGTTCGCAAAAAACACCATTCAATGCATGTCTGAGTGCGTATAGTGTAGAGGCCTGGGCAATAGGCTATATCAGATATGTTTCTTCTTTCTTTGCACGGGAAAAACACCTTTCATGCAATTCTACTGCACTTTATATGACTGGAGATATATTTTTTTTAAGGACAAATTACAGGGTAGCCTACTCTGCTGACACTGACAAACAGATCAATAAAAACAAAGTTGTCCATATAATAGGCCTACGAGAAGGGGAGACACAAATACAATATGACCTCCATCTAAACTAGAGGAGGAAATGATTGTCAAAAAAACAAACTTTTAAGTAGCACGGACCCATCACTGACCCATCACTGACCCAGCACTGACCCAACACTGACCCAGACTGACCCAACACTGACCCAACACTGACCCAGCACTGACCCAACACTGACCCAACACTGACCCAACACTGACCATACACTGATCCATCACTGACCCAACACTGACCCAACACTGACCCAACACTGACCCATCACTCACCCAGCACTGACCCATCACTGACCCAGCACTGAACCAACACTGACCCAACACTGACCCAACACTGACCCATCACTGACCCATCACTGACCCAACACTGACCCAACACTGACCCAACACTGACCCAACACTGACCCTACACTGATCCATCACTGACCCAACACTGACCCAACACTGACCCAACACTGACCCATCACTCACCCAGCACTGACCCATCACTGACCCAGCACTGAACCAACACTGACCCAACACTGACCCAACACTGACCCATCACTGACCCATCACTGACCCAACACTGACCCAACACTGACCCATCACTGACCCAACACTGACCCTACACTGATCCATCACTGACCCAACACTGACCCATCGCTGGCCCATCGCTGGCCCATCGCTGACCCATCACTGACCCATCACTGACCCAGCACTGACCCATCACTGACCCAGCACTGACCCAACACTGACCCATCACTGACCCATCACTGACCCAACACTGACCCAACACTGTATGTGTGCAGTACCACTCACTGGGGATATGGCTGCTGCTCTCTGCTGGTGCCAGGAAGATAGGCTATACTGTTGTTCACTCAATTAAATTGAGAATTTTGATAACTAAAAGACAGATGAAAGTATATTCATTGTCTTCTCTTTCTATTTGCTTTCAAAAGTATGTTTTCCTGCGATTAAATGTAGAAATATTGTTTATTATGTCTGGCTGTCTACTTTTTACTTACAGTTGCAACTGAACAAATCATCTATTTGGTATTTGCCGCACGTGCTGTCCAAACTGCATGCCCTTCCTTCCGACTGTAGGCAATGCCACTTAAAACAATCCACAACTTATTCATTTTTTTAAGGCTAGGGGGAAGCTAATGATTCTCTGTGGCCAAGTCATGCTTTAGTAGCATATTTGAATGATTTTATTTATGTATGTATAGGCAGGAATATTTGTATTTTATTATGCATCCCCATTAGCTGCTGCCAGGGGCATACATTTTAAAAACATTACATTTACATTTACATTTACATTTACATTTACGTCATTTAGCAGACGCTCTTATCCAGAGCGACTTACAAATTGGTGCATTCACCTTATGATAGCCAGTGGGACAACCACTTTACAATGTATTTATTTTTATATTTTAAAATACATTCATAACAGATTTCACAACATATTAAGTGTATGCCCTCAGGCCTCTACTCTACTACCACATATCTATAACACAAAATCCATAAGTACATGTGTGTATAGTGCGTATGTTATCGTGTGTTTGTATGCATGTGTCTATGTTTGTGTTGCTTCACAGTCCCCGCTGTTCCATAAGGTGTATTTTTATCAGTTACTTGATGTGGAATAGAGTTCCATGTAGTCATGGCTCTATGTAGTACTGTGCACCTCCCATAGTCTGTTCTGGACCTCAGGTGGCATGTCTCGTGGGGTATGCAATGGTGTCTAAACAGACAGCTGGGGACTGTGAAGAGACCTCTGGTGGCATGTCTTGTGGGGTATGCAATGGTGTCTAAACAGACAGCTGGGGACTGTGAAGAGACCTCTGGTGGCATGTATTGTGGGGTATGCAATGGTGTCTAAACAGACAGCTCGGTACATTCAGCTCGTCGACAGCTCTTACAAAAACAAACAGTGATGAAGTCAATCTCTCTTCCACTCTGAGCCAGGAGAGACTGACATGCATGTCATTAATGTTAGCTCTCTGTGTACTTTTAAGGGCCAGCCGTGCTGCCCTGTTCTGAGCCAACTGCAATTTTCCCAAGTGCCTCTTTGTGGCACTACTGAACAGTAGTCTAGGTGTGACAAAACTAGGGCCTGTAGGACCTGCCTTGTTGATAGTGTTGTTAAGAAGGCAGAGCAGCACTTAATTATTGACATACTTCTCCCCATCTTAGCTACTGTTGTATCAACATGCTTTGACCATGACTGCCTACAATCCAGGGTTACTCCAAGCAGTTTAGTCACCTCAACTTTCTCAATTTCCACATTATTCCTAACGAGATGCAGTTGAGGTTTAAGGTTTAGTGAATGATTTGAGCCAAATACAATGCTTTTAGTTTTGGATATATTCAGGACTAACTTATTGCACTTACTTTGTTAAGTGTTGCAGTTATTTCAGTTGCTGTAGTAGCTGACGTGTATAGTGTTGAGTCATACACATACATAGACACACTGGCTTTACTCAAAGCCAGTGGCATGACGTTAGTAAAGATGAAAGAAAGCAAGGGGCCTAGACAGCTGCCCTGGGGAATTCCTGATTCTACCTGGATTATGTTTGAGAGGCTTCCATGAAAGAACACCCTCTGTGTTCTGTTAGACAAGTAACTCTTTATCCACATTATAGCAGGGGGTGTAAAGCCATAACACATATGTTTTTCCAGCAGCAGACTATGATCGATAATGTCAAAAGCCACACTGAAGTCTAGCAAAACAGCCCCTACAATCTTTTTATCATCAATTTCTCACAGCCAATCATCAGTCATTTGTGTAAGTGCTTGTTGAATGTCCTTCTCTATAAGCATGCTGAAAGTGTGTTGTCAATTTGTTTCCAGTAAAATAGCATTGTATATGGTCAAACACATTTTTTTTCCAATAGCTTACTAAGGGTTGGTAACAAGCTTATTGGTCGGCTGTTTGAGCCAGTAAAGGGGGCTTTACTATTCTTAGGTAGTGGAATGACTTTTGCTTCCCTCCAGGCCTGGGGGCACATGCATTCTAGTAGGCTTAAATTGAGAATATGGCAAATAGGAGTGGCAATATCGTCCGCTATTATCCTCAGCAATTTTCCATCCCAGTTGTCAGACCCCGGTGGCTTGTCATTGTTAATAGACAACAATAATTTGTTCACCTCTTCCACACTCACTTTACGGAATTCAAAATTACAATGCTTGTCTTTCATAATTTGCTCAGATATACTTGGATGTGTATTGTCAGCAGTTGTTTACTAATCTTGCCAATGAAAAAAGTATTAAAGTAGTTGGTAATATCAGTTGGTTTTGTGATGAATGAGCCATTTGATTCAACTAATGATTGGAGCTGAGTTTGCCTTTTTTCCAAAAATTTCATTTAAGGTGCTCCAAAGCTTTTTACTCTCATTCTTTATGTCATTTATCCTTGTTTCATAGTGTTGTTTCTTCTTCTTTTTATTCAGTTTAGTCACATGATTTCTCAATTTGCAATACGTTTGCCAATCGGTTGTGCAGCCAGACTTATTTGCCATTCCTTTTGCCTCATCCCTCTCAACCATACAATTTTTCAATTCCTCATCATTCCACGGGGATTTAACAGTTTTTACAGTCATTTTCTTAATGGGTGCACGCTTATTAGTAACTGGAATAAGCAATTTCATAAATGTGTCAAGTGCAGTGTCTGTTTGCTCCTCATTACACACCACGGACCAACATATATTCTTTACATCAACAACAAAGGAATCATTACAAAACATATTGTATGACCTCTTATTCCAGCCTTTGGAACTTTGGTTTTCCTCTATATGGCTACTATATTCTGATCACTACATCCAATGGATTTGGATACTGCTTTCAAACAAATCTCTGCAGCATTAGTAAAGATATGATCAATACATGTTGATGATTTCATTCATGTACTGTTTGTAACCCCCCTGGTAGGTTGACTGATAACCTGAACCAGGTTGCAGGCACTGGTTACAGTTTGAGGCTTTTTCTTGAGTGGGCAGCCTGATGAAAGCCAGTCAATATTTAAATCACCCAGAAAGTATACCTCTCTATTGATATCACATACATTATCAAGCATTTCACACATTATCCAGATACTGACTGTTAGCACTTGGTGGTCTATAGCAGCTTCCCACCAGAATGGGCTTTAGGTGAGGCAGATGAACCTGTAGCCATATTACTTCAACAGTATTTACCATGATTCTCTCTAATCGTCACAGTAATGTGGTTCTGAATATCAACAGCTGTCACGGATTCTGCCGAGGCTGCCCCTCCTCCTTGCTCGGGCAGGCTTCGGCGTTCGTCGTCACCGGAGTACTAGCTGCTGCCGATCTATGTTCTATGTTTCTATGTTCATAATATAATAATAATATGCCATTTAGCAGACGCTTTTGTCCAAAGCGACTTACAGTCATGTGTGCATACATTTTTTATGTATGGGTGGTCCCGGGGATCGAACCCACTACCCTGGCGTTACAAGCGCCGCGCTCTACCAATTGAGCTTCATCTGGTTGTTGTCTAGTGTTGCACACCTGTTTCCCATTATGGTATTATGTCCTTCCCTATTTAACCTGTTCCCTCCCACTGTGTGTTGTGCGTGTTTGTTACTTGTTTCAAGTGTTGTTTGTGAGCGGGTTTGCTCCTCCCTGTGTTGGAGGTTTTGCTTGTTTCTTTACTATTCAGTAAAGTAGATTTTCATTTCATTCTGCGTCCTGCGCTTGACTCTGGCCTACCGCATTCCACAGACATTCATGACAACAGCAACACCTCCACCATCGGTATGTATATATGTATATTTTCTGTAAATGTTATAACCTTATATTGCTACCACTGTATCACCAAAGGTATTATCTAAGTGAGTTTCAGAGATCAGTCAGAATATGAATGTCATCTGTTAATAGCAAATTATTGTTCTTAAACTACATATGTTAATGTGGGCTATTTTGAGCATTTTTCTTCTGGGATGCTTAGGCTATATAATTTTGGCAATTTAATTAAATTTACATTTTACATTTTACATTTTAGTCATTTAGCAGACGCTCTTATCCAGAGCGACTTACAGGAGCAATTAGGGTTAAGTGCCTTGCTCAAGGGCACATTTACGTCATTTAGCAGACGCTCTTATCCAGAGCGACTACAAATTGGTGCATTCACCCTATAGCCAGTGGGATAACCACTTTACAATTATACTTTTTTTTTTGGGGGGGGGGGGGGTAGAAGGATTACTTTATCCTATCCCAGGTGTTCCTTAAAGAGGTGTGGTTTCAAATGTCTCCGGAAGGTGGTGAGTGACTCCGCTGTCCTGGCGTCGTGAGGGAGCTTGTTGCACCATTGGGGTGCCAGAGCAGCGAACAGCTTTGACTGGGCTGAGCGGGAACTATGCTTCCGCAGAGGAAGGGGAGCCAGCAGGCCAGAGGTGGATGAACGCAATGCCCTCGCCTGGGTGTAGGGACTGATCAGAGCCTGAAGGTACGGAGGTGCCGTTCCCCTCACTGCTCCATAGGCAAGCACCATGGTCTTGTAACGGATGCGAGCTTCAACTGGAAGCCAGTGGAGTGTGCGGAGGAGGGGGGTGACGTGAGAGAACTTGGGAAGGTTGAACACCAGACGGGCTGCGGCATTCTGGATGAGTTGTAGGGGTTTAATGGCACAGGCAGGGAGCCCAGCCAACAGCGAGTTGCAGTAATCCAGACGGGAGATGACAAGTGCCTGGATTAGGACCTGTGCCGCTTCCTGTGTAAGGCAGGGTCGTACTCTCCGAATGTTGTAGAGCATGAACCTGCAGGATCGGGTCACCGCCTTGATGTTGGCGGAGAACGACAGGGTGTTGTCCAGGGTCACGCCAAGGCTCTTCGCACTCTGGGAGGAGGACACAACGGAGTTGTCAACCGTGATGGCGAGATCATGGAACGGGCAGTCCTTCCCCGGGAGGAAGAGCAGCTCCGTCTTGCCAGGGTTCAGCTTGAGGTGGTGATCCGTCATCCATACTGATATGTCGGCCAGAAATGCAGAGATGCGATTCGCCACCTGGTTATCAGAAGGGGGAAAGGAGAAGATTAGTTGTGTATCGTCAGCGTAGCAATGATAGGAGAGGCCATGTGAGGATATGACAGAGCCAAGTGATTTGGTGTATAGGGAGAAAAGGAGAGGGCCTAGAACTGAGCCCTGGGGGACACCAGTGGTGAGAGCACGTGGTGCGGAGACAGCTTCTCGCCACGCCACTTGGTAGGAGCGACCGGTCAGGTAGGACGCAATCCAGGAGTGAGCCGCGCCGGAGATGCCCAGCTCGGAGAGGGTGGAGAGGAGGATCTGATGGTTCACTGTATCAAAGGCAGCAGACAGGTCTAGAAGGACAAGAGCAGAGGAGAGAGAGTTATCTTTAGCAGTGCGGAGAGCCTCCGTGACACAGAGAAGAGCAGTCTCAGTTGAATGACCAGTCCTGAAACCTGACTGGTTTGGATCAAGAAGGTCATTCTGAGAGAGATAGCAAGAGAGTTGGCTAAAGACGGCACGCTCAATAATTTTGGAAAGAAAAGAAAGAAGGGATACTGGTCTGTAGTTGTTGACATCAGTGGGATCGAGTGTTGGTTTTTTGAGAAGGGGTGCAACTCTCGCTCTCTTGAAGACGGAAGGGACATGGCCAGCGGTCAAGGATGAGTTGATCAGCGAGGTGAGGTAGGGGAGAAGGTCACCGGAGATGGTCTGGAGAAGAGAGGAGGGGATGGGGTCAAGCGGGCTAATTTACTTAGGGAAAGCTTCAAATCAAATCAAATCAAATCCAATTTTATTGGCCACATGCGCCAAATACAACAGGTGTAGACCTTACCGTGAAATGCTTACTTACAGCCCTTAACCATCAATGCATAATTTTTTTTATAAAAAAGTAAAATAAAACAACAAACAACAAAAAAGAGTTGATTAAAAAAGAGCAGAAGTAAAATAAAATAACAGTAGGGAGGCTATATACAGGGGGGTACCGGTGCAGAGTCAATGTGCGGGGGCACCGGCTAGTTGAGGTAGTTGAGGTAACATGTACATGTGGGTCGAGTTAAAGTGACTATACATAAATAATTAACAGAGTAGCAGCAGCGTAAAAATATGGGGTGGGGGTGAGGGGGCAGTGCAAATAGTCTGGGTAGCCATGATTAGCTGTTCAGGAGTCTTATGGCTTGGGGGTAGAAGCTGTTGAGAAGTCTTTTGGGCCTAGACTTGGCACTCCGGTACCGCTTGCTGTGCGGTAGCAGAGAGAACAGTCTATGACTAGGGTGGCTGGAGTCTTTGACAATTTTGAGGGCCTTCCTCTGACACCGCCTGGTATAGAGGTCCTGGATGGCAGGAAGCTTGGCCCCAGTGATGTACTGGGCCGTACGCACTACCCTCTGTAGTGCCTTGCGGTCGGAGGCCAAGCAGTTGCCATACCAGGCGATGATGCAACCAGTCAGGACGCTCTCAGTGGTGCAGCTGTAGAATGTTTTGAGGATCTGAGGACCCATGCCAAATCTTTTCAGTCTCCTGAGGGGGAATAGGCTTTGTCGTGCCCTCTTCACGACTGTCTTGGTGTGTTTGGACCATGATAGTTTGTTGGTGATGTGGACACCAAGGAACTTGAAGCTCACAACCTGCTCAACTACAGCCACATCGATGAGAATGGGGGCGTGCTCAGTCCTCTTCTCTTTCCTGTAGTCCACAATCATCTCCTTTGTTTGGTCACGTTGAGGGAGAGGTTGTTATCCTGGCACCACACGGCCAGGTCTCTGACCTCCTCCCTATAAGCTGTCTCATCGTTGAGGGAGAGGTTCTTGTCCTGGCACCACACGGCCAGGTCTCTGACCTCCTCCCTATAGGCTGTCTCATCGTTGAGGGAGAGGTTGTTGTCCTGGCACCACATGGCCAGGTCTCTGACCTCCTCCCTATAGGCTGTCTCATCGTTGAGGGAGAGGTTGTTGTCCTGGCACCACAAGGCCAGGTATCTGACCTCCTCCCTATAGGCTGTCTCATCGTTGAGGGAGAGGTTCTTGTCCTGGCACCACACAGCCAGGTCTCTGACCTCCTCCCTATAGGCTGTCTCATCGTTGACGGAGAGGTTGTTGTCCTGGCACCACACGGCCAGGTCTCTGACCTCCTCCCTATAGGCTGTCTCATCGTTGAGGGAGAGGTTGTTGTCCTGGCACCACAAGGCCAGGTCTCTGACCTCCTCCCTATAGGCTGTCTCATCGTTGAGGGAGAGGTTGTTGTCCTGGCACCACACGGCCAGGTCTCTGACCTCCTCCCTATAGGCTGTCTCATCGTTGAGGGAGAGGTTCTTGTCCTGGCACCACACAGCCAGGTCTCTGACCTCCTCCCTATAGGCTGTCTCATCGTTGACGGAGAGGTTGTTGTCCTGGCACCACACGGCCAGGTCTCTGACCTCCTCCCTATAGGCTGTCTCATCGTTGACGGAGAGGTTGTTGTCCTGGCACCACACGGCCAGGTCTCTGACCTCCTCCATATAGGCTGTCTCATCGTTGAGGGAGAAGTTGTTGTCCTGGCACCACACGGCCCACTGCCTATCAGCCTATGTCAATATACTATCCCCCATAGTAGAAAAGTTGACCTATTCTATTGGTCAGCTTGTCGAGAAAGAAATAGCCCAAACAGACTCTGGGACAGCTGTGGGAAGATAGATCCCAAATTCATACAACCTGCAGGCCTAGGCTACATAAAAAAATACATACAAAAGCAATGAGTCTGATGCAACTGATCAGAATATTTAGCTTAAAATGTTGATAAGCTATTATTTCTAAACATTATTAGTGCAGCTATGTGAACAAAGGCAGTAGACTACGCGTGAATGTGGATACCAGACAATGAAGGAAAATGTAAAACCAATAGAACATGAGATAAATAGGCTACTGGTTTCAATGGCATATGGACGTTTCTATAAAATAACTGCCTGCATGGATATGGTCAGATTTTGCCTAGGCTACTTCCAAGCAAGGTCAAGCATGCCTCATAATATGTAGTAAAACTTCAGGTTTCAAAAAATTAAGTAGCTACATGTTTTTTAAACGCATACTGCCTCCAGCTCATTGCAAAGTAGCGTGTGACACTCTGACGAACCCTGTCTTCAGTTGCCTATGCATTAGAATGGCAAATGGGAAGCGCTTACCAGTTACTTATCAATTACCAGTTGAGAAATAAAAAGCAGCTCTTTTTAATCTCTTTTTGGCCCAAAAACTATTTTTAACAGATGATTGTGTTTAGAATTGTTGCGCAATGATTGGGCAACATAAAAGCGCTGTCTGACAGATTTTCTGCTCCAAGGCTCCGTATCTGTATTGTGTGCATGTTACAAATAAGATACATAAGGAATATACACACAGCCAATCTAATTCCACTAAATAATGCAATTTAACCCACAGACCAATATGCATGACCAGTCAAATGTATTTCCATCGACTGGTATTTCCATCAATGAATAGGCTAAAATGCATTATTTCGCACTGGGATTTTTCTTCTGCTCCCAGACAATTGGCCGATTCCAATTTTAGTTATTGGATTTACAGCCAAAAGCCGGCTAACCGAAATGCTGGTATGACCATATTATAGACACATATTTCCCTCAGATTACATTTCCTTCAGATAAACTCCCATATCTACTGGGTGAAATACCACAGTGTGCCATCACAGCAGCAAGATTTGTGAACTGTTGCCACAAGAAAAGGGCAACCAGTGAAGCACAAAACATCGTTGTACATTCAAACTATATCTATCTGTCTATTTACTTTCCCTATCGCACTATAAATATTTGCACATTGTTGCAATAGCCAATAACATAACATTTGAAATGTCTACATTATTTTAAAACATTTGTTAATTTCTGATTATTTACTTCACAACAACAGGATGGACACCACACCCACAGGATGGCCACCACACCAACAGGATGGACACCACACCAACAGGATGGCCACCACACCAACAGGATGGACACCACACCAACAGGATGGCCACCACACCAACAGGATGGACACCACACAAAGAAGATGAACACCACACCAACAGGATGAACACCACACCAACAGGATGAACACCACACCAACAGGATGAACACCACACCAACAGGATGAACACCACACCAACAGGATGAACACCACACCAACAGGATGAACATCACACCAACAGGATGAACACCACACCAACAGGATGAACACAACACCAACAGGATGACACCACACGAACAGGATGAACACCACACCAACAGGATGAACACCACACCAACAGGATGAACACCACACCAACAGGATGAACACCACACCAACAGGATGAACATCACACCAACAGGAAGTACACCACACCAACAGGATGGACACCACACCAACAGGATGAACATCACACCAACAGGATGGACACCACACCAACAGGATGCTCACCTCACAAACAGGATGAACACCACACCAAGAAGATGAACACCACACCAACAGGATGAACACCACACCAACAGGATAGACACCACACCAACAGGATGATTACCTCACAAACAGGATTAACACCACACCAAGAAGATGAACACCACACCAACAGGATGGACACCACACCAACAGGATGAACACCACACCAACAGAATGGACACCACACAAAGAATATGAACACCACACCAACAGGATGAACACCACACCAACAGGATGAACATCACACCAACATGATGGACACCATACCAACAGGATGAAGACCACACCAACAGGATGAACACCACACCAACAGGATGAACATCACACCAATAGGATGGACACCATACCAACAGGATGAAGACCACACCAACAGGATGAACACCACACCAACAGGATGGACACCACACAAACAGGATAGACACCACACCAACAGGATGAACACCACACCAACAGGATGGACACCACACCAACAGGATAATCACCTCACAAACTGGATGAACACCACACCAACAGGATGAACACCACACCAAGAAGATGAACACCACACCAACAGGATGAACACCTCACAAACAGGATGAACATCACACCAACAGCATGAACACCACACCAACAGGATAAACACCACACCAACAGGATGAAGACCACACCAACAGGATGAACACCACACCAACAGGATGAACATCACACCAACAGGATGGACGCCACATCAACAGGATTATCACCTCACAAACAGGATGAACACCACACCAAGAAGATGAACACCACACCAACAGGATGAACACCACACCAACAGGATGGACACCACACCAACAGTATGAACACCACACCAACAGCATGAACACCACACCAACAGGATGAACACCACACCAACAGGATGAACACCACACCAACAGGATGGACATAACACCAACAGGATGATCACCTCACAAACAGGATGCACACCACACCAACAGGATGAACACCACACCAACAGAATGAACACCACACCAACAGGATGAACACCGCACCAACAGGATAAACACCACACCAACAGGATGAAGACCACACCAAGCTCCTCTTCCTGATTATTCTATAAAATAAGCTGCCTGAGCTTGTGAGATCAGGGGCAGTATTTTTTCCCCTCAAAGTTTCTTTATATAATACTACACTTCAACATTTACATTTTAGTCATTTAGCAGACGCTCTTATCCAGAGCGACTTACAGTTAGTGATTACATATTTTTATTTTTTTTTATACTGGCCCCCCGTGGGAATCGAACCCACAACCCTGGCGTTGCAAACGCCATGCTCTATCAACTGAGCTACATCCCTGCCGGCCATTCCCTCCCCTACCCTAGACAACGCTGGGCCAATTATGCGCCGCCCATGAGTCTCCCGGTCGCGGCCGGCTGCGACAGAGCCTGGATTCGAACCAGGATCTCTAGTGGCACAGTTAGCACTGCGATGCAGTGCCTTAGACCACTGCGCCACTCAGGAGTCAACAGCATAGCAGCAGCAATGCGCCTTAGGCAACAGTTTTTTTAACTGTCTGGATTTATCTTTCTGTGTTACATGTTATTCAGTCTTGATTTTCAGAGCTACAATAGCATTGTCCATAAGCAATACATTGCCCTTAAACAACTGCACAATTCTTATCTCACCTTTAAGACAACTTCTAACTACCTGACCCTGTCGACCTGTTTTGTTAGGGAAAAAACAGACCACTTAATGAAAGAATGTGAGATCGGTAAGATGAGATGTGTGTGTGTGTGTGTGCGCTTGTGTGCGCGTGTGTGTGTGCGCACGTGCGTGTGCGCATGTGTGTGCATGTGTGTGTGCGTATCTTCATCTTCCTTGGCTTTGTACCTGGCCAACGTCTAAAGAGCTGTCCTTTCTCTCTCCCTAGTCCTGATCAATAGGCAGTCCCAGATAGCTGGACAGACGCCTGTGGTGTGAGATTACAAGCCAATAAGGCCTAAAGCACTGATTCTGGAGATAGATAGGAGTCTTTTGTAAATTAACAAAACAAAAGGATCAATGACTTGACTTTGCACGTTGGTTTTCCCCGGAGAGACTTTAGTGACCTGTTCTGATGCCCAGGGGCCCAGGGGCCACTAGGAAGACACAGGTGGAGAGAAGAAGATAGAGAGGTGGTGGTTACTGGGATAGTAATGGGTTTCTCCTTAACTTTCCTAAAGCTCCTCGGTCTAGGGGACTACTATTAGGGTAGGGTGGGTCCTTGCTGCCGCCTGGCTATAGATGCAGATGACACCGGGTTAGTTTCCAATCCAGTCCTCAACCAGCAGCCATTCTACGTACAGATGTAGGATTTAGGATCTTAATTTGAGCAGTTTCTCACAGCAGGAAGATAATCCTGCAGCAACAGAAAATTTGAATTATTGTGTGGATTATAATTAATTAATAGACATTTTTTTCATTTTTGTAGGGTTTCTTTTGTTAGGGCAAATCAAGTGTGACATTTTAAAGTGGAAATTACAAACTTTAGAAGCCTTTTTAAACCTTGAATGAAATGTCCTGCAAAAACAGGGTGATCAAATGTAGATCCAACAGCTGTATTTGGTCAATATCATCACAAACATTAGGCTTTGAATAGTTGAATTGGGCATATTATTGGTGGAATATAACAAATTAGGTGGAATGGCTGGCAAACACTAGCCTGGGTACCACTCTTTAGTTAATCCACTCCCTGTACTCCATGTCATGCGTCCTCCCGAGTGGCGCAGTGGTCTAAGGCTCGAATCCAGGCTCTGTCGTAGCCGGCCGCGACCGGGAGACCCATGGGGCGGCGCACAATTGGCCCAGCGTCGTCCAGGGTAGGGGAGGGAATGGCCGGCAGGGATGTAGCTCAGTTGGTAGAGCATGGCGTTTGCAACGCCAGGGTTGTGGGTTTGATTCCAGTATAAAAAAATAAAAAAATGTATGCACTCACTAACTGTAAGTCGCTCTGGATAAGAGCGTCTGCTAAATGACTAAAATGTAAAAGAGACTGGCCTTTTTGTATTTGGCATTGAGTGGAATGTTAGCTAAAGAGACTTGTACCCAGACAAGGCAAACACTGCCCTAGGACTAGTATAGGTGACTGTTGGGGTGGAACAGTCATGTGCTTCCTCTCATTAACTTTCCTACAAACCAAATAAACTGGTCAAACCCTTGATGGATTCATTTGGGTTTGCTGATGGTGGAGTGGAATAAATACAGTGGGGAAAAAAAGTATTTAGTCAGCCACCAATTGTGCAAGTTCTCCCACTTAAAAAGATGAGAGAGGCCTGTAATTTTCATCATAGGTACACGTCAACTATGACAGACAAATTGAGAAAAAAGAATCCAGAAAATCACATTGTAGGATTTTTAATGAATTTATTTGCAAATTATGGTGGAAAATAAGTATTTGGTCAATAACAAAAGTATCTCAATACTTTGTTATATACCCTTTGTTGGAAATGACACAGGTCAAATGTTTTCTGTAAGTCCAGTAACACACTACGCCGCCAGGGACTCAAATCCTGCAGTGCGAGACGTGTCCCCCTGCTTAAGCCAGTACATGTCCAGGCCCGTCTGAAGTTTGCTAGAGTGCATTTGGATGATCCAGAAGAGGATTGGGAGAATGTCATATGGTCAGATGAAACCAAAATAGAACTTTTTGGTAAAAACTCAACTCGTCGTGTTTGGAGGACAAAGAATGCTGAGTTGCATCCAAAGAACACCATACCCACTGTGAAGCATGGGGGTGGAAACATCATGCTTTGGGGCTGTTTTTCTGCAAAGGGACCAGGACGACTGATCCGTGTAAAGGAAAGAATGAATGGTGCCATGTATCGTGAGATTTTGAGTGAAAACCTCCTTCCATCAGCAAGGGCATTGAAGATGAAACGTGGCTGGGTCTTTCAGCTTGACAATGATCCCAAACACACCGCCCGGGCAACGAAGGAGTGGCTTCGTAAGAAGCATTTCAAGGTCCTGGAGTGGCCTAGCCAGTCTCCAGATCTCAACCCCATAGAAAATCTTTGGAGGGAGTTGAAAGTCCGTGTTGCCCAGTGACAGCCCCAAAACATCACTGCTCTAGAGGAGATCTGCATGGAGGAATGGGCCAAAATACCAGCAACAGTGTGTGAAAACCTTGTGAAGACTTACAGAAAACGTTTGACCTGTGTCATTGCCAACAAAGGGTATATAACAAAGTATTGAGAAACTTTTGTTATTGACCAAATACTTATTTTCCACCATAATTTGCAAATAAATTCATAAAAAATCCTACAATGTGATTTTCTGGATTTTTCTTTCTCATTTTGTCTGTCATAGTTGACGTGTACCTATGATGAAAATTACAGGCCTCTCTCATCTTTTTAAGTGGGAGAACTTGCACAATTGGTGGCTGACTAAATACTTTTTTTCCCCACTGTAGGTCCTGGATGGCAGGGAGCTTGGCCCCGGTGATGTACTGGGCTGTACACACTACCCTTTGTAGCTCCTTGCGGACGGATGCCAAGCAGTTGCCATACCGAGCGGTGATGCTGCTAGTCAAGTTGATCTCAATGGTGCAGCTCTATAACTTTTTGAGGATCTGAGGACCCATCCCAAATCGTTTCAGCCTCCTGAGAGGGAAGAGGCATTGTTCTGAGGGGGAATAGGTTTTGTCGTGCCCTCTTCACGACTGTGTTGGGGGTGTTTAGACCATGATACAGTGAGGGAAAAAAGTATTTGATCCCCTGCTGATTTTGTAAGTTTGCCCACTGACAAAGATATCATCAGTCTATAATTTTAATTGTAGGTTTATTTGAACAGTGAGAGACAGAATAACAACAAAAAAATCCAGAAAAACGCATGTCAAAAATGTTATAAATTGATTTGCATTTTAATGAGGGAAATAAGTATTTGACCCCCTCTCAATCAGAAAGATTTCTGGCGACCAGGTGTCTTTTATACAGGTAACGAGCTGAGATTAGGAGCACACTCTTAAAGGGAGTGCTCCTAATCTCAGCTTGTTACCTGTATAAAAGACACCTGTCCACAGAAGCAATCAATCAATCAGATTCCAAACTCTCCACCATGGCCAAGACCAAAGAGCTCTCCAAGGATGTCAGGGATAAGATTGTAGACCTACACAAGGCTGGAATGGGCTACAAGACCATCTCCAAGCAGCTTGGTGAGAAGGTGACAACAGTTGGTGCGATTATTCGCAAATGGAAGAAACACAAAATAACTGTCAATCTCCCTCGTCCTGGCGCTCTGTGCAAGATCTCACCTCGTGGAGTTGCAATGATCATGAGAACAGTGAGGAATCAGCCCAGAACTACACGGGAGGATCTTGTCAATGATCTTAATTATGGTTTTGTTGTCGTGCGCGGCCACACAGTTGTGGGTGAACAGGGAGTACAGGAGAGGACTAAGCACGCACAGATGAGGGGCCCCCGTGTTGAGGGTCAGCGTGGCAGATGTGTTGTTGCCTACCCTCATCACACGTAGGTGTTCCTTTTGTCCAAGTGGGAAAGGGCAGTGTGGAGTGCAATAGAGATTGCATCATCTGTGGATCTGTTGGGGCGGTATGCGAATTGGAGCGGGTCCAGGGTGTCTGGGACAATGGTGTTGATGTGAGCCATGACCAGCTTTTCAAAGCATGTCATGGCTACAAATGTGAGTGCTACGGGGTGATTGTCATTTAGACAGGTTACCTTGGTGTTCTTGGGCACGGGGACTATGGTGGTTTGCTTGAAACATGTTGGTATTACAGACTGGGTCAGGGAGAGGTTGAAAATATCAGTGAAGACATTTGCCAGCTGGTCAGGGCATGCGCCGAAGGACTAGTCCTGGTAGTTCGTCTGGCCCTGCGGCCTTGTGAATGTTAACACGTTTAAAGGTCTTACTCACATCGGCTACTGAGAGCGTGATCACACAGTCGTGCGGAAACAGCTGGTGCTCTAATGCAGTGTTCAGTGAGGCTTGCATCCAAGAGCCTGGAGCTCTAGACCGTGTTACAAATCTAATCTGAGATGAGTTAAATGCTGTGTAATGTCATTTTTTCATGACGAGAATCACACTTAGATGGATAGGCAGAGTGAGGGGTGAAGGATTTAATGACGTCTTTATGTAAAGTTGATCTGTAGAGAATGGAAGATTAGGGGTTATTATTGAAAGATAATCCTGCCATTAATACCTGCGGTAATCTGGGAAGGCTCAGCACCTGAAGAGAGGTGTGGATTAAGGTTCACGGTAATTATTACAGTGGAAGTAAAAGCTGTTATATAGCTGAAGTGTGTCAGCAGAGGGAAAGGAAGACAAGGTAAACTACGACAGCGCTGTCATGACAGACATCACATGCATATTACTTAAAAATTCCATGCAAAATAGACATGCAAGGAGAACACATTATCAACAAAGATATGTGTGTCTTGATATAAGACATGTGTTCTTAGTCTTTACATAACAGAGCCAAATATAACAAGGCATCATAGTGGTGTCATGACAAAACCTTCAACGCAAATTACTGTTGAATTCCATGGAATTTTGACAAGGAAACATTAACGTAGACGTGTGTGCATGTTAATATATAGGTGGTTGGTCTATAGCCAAGCTTAATCAGATAGAAAATAAGAAGAATGAAGCTTAGTGAACAAAGGTCCAAGACTGAACATTTACTCATTTAGGTTGAATGGCATCTGCCTTCAGGGATCAAACAATTATCAATCTATTGATCAATTCATTATTTATTATTAATCTTAATTTTACAGTATTACCCTACCTGACCTGTAAAACGGCTTCCTAAACACAACACCAAAGGACAGAGATCACAGATATTGTGTATATATACAGTGTATTCAAAAGTATACAGACCACTTCCCTTTTTCCACATTTTGTTCCATTACAGCCTTATTCTAAAATTGATTAAATTAATTGTTTTCCTCATCAAACTACCCCCCCAAAAAAACAAATTTGCAAATTTATAAAAAATAAAAAACAGAAATACATCCTGTTTCCATTGATCATCCTTGAGATGTTTCACCAATTGATTGGAGTCCACCTGTGGTAAATTCAATTGATTGGACATGATTTGGAAAGGCACACACCTGTTTATATAAGGTCACACAGTTGACAGTGCATGTTAGAGCAAAAACCAAGCCATGAGGTCGAAGGAATTGTCCGTAGAGCTCCGAGACAGGATTGTGTCAAAGGCACAGATCTGGGGAAGGGTACCAACAAATGTCTGCAGCATTGAAGGTCCCCAAGAACACAGTGGCCTCCATCATTCTTAAATGGAAGAAGTTTGGAACCACCAAGACTCTTCCTAGAGCTGGCCGCCCGGCCAAACTGAGCAATAGGGGGAGAAGGGCCTTGGTCGGGGAGGTGACCAAGAACCCGATGGTCACTCTGACAGAGCTCCAGAGTTCCTCTGTGGAGATGGATGGGAGAACCTTCCAGAAGGACAACTATTTCTGCAGCTCTCCACCAACCAGGCTTTTATGGAAGAGTGGCCAGACGGAAGCCACTCCTCAGTAAAAGGCACATGACAGCCCGCTTCGAGTTTGCCAATAGGCACCTAAAGGACTCTCAGACTATGAGAAACAAGATTCTCTGGTCTGATGAAACCAACATTGAACTCTTTGACCTGAATGCCAAGCGTCACATCTGGAGGAAACCTTGCACCATTCCTACGGTGAAGCATGGTGGTGGCAGCATCATGCTGTGGGGATGTTTTCCAGCGGCAGGGATTGAGAGACTAATCAGTATCGAGGCAAAAATGAGCGGAGCAAAGTACAGAGAGATCCTTGATGAAAACCTGCTCCAGAGCGCTCAGGACCTCATACTGGGGTGAAGGTTCACCTGCCAACAGGACCACGACCCTAAGCACACAGCCAAGAGAACGCAGGAGTGCCTTCGGGACAAGTCTCTGAATGTCCTTGAGTGGCCCAGCCAGAGCCCGGACTTGAAACCTGATCGAACAACTCTGGAGAGACCTGAAAATAGCTGTGTAGCAACGCTCCCCATCCAACCTGACAGAGTTGGAGAGGATCTGCAGAGAAGAATGGGAGAAACTCCCCAAATACAGGTGTGCCAAGCTTGTAGCGTCATACCCAAGAAGACTTGAGGCTGTAATTGCTGCCAAAGGTGCTTCAACAAAGTACTGGGTCTGAATACTTATGTAAATGTGATATTTCAGTTTTTTATTTTTATAAATTTGCAAAATATTCTACAAACCTGTTTTTGCTTTGTCATTATGGGGTATTGTGTGTAGATTGATGAGGGGAAAAAAAAGTTATTCAATCAATTTTAGAATAAGGCTGTAACGTAACAAAATTGTGGAAAAAGTCAAGCGTCTGAATACTTTCCGAATGCACTGTATATGGTTGTGGGTCAAGTCGGGTGAAGTTACCCATTGAAGATGATCTTGGTTGAAATGTTGTTATCGTATCAGCTAAGTTTATTAAATGATTATGTTTGTGAGCAGCAAAACAGTATAGTAGAATAGAACAGAATATAATGGAATGGAGTATAGTAGAATAGAATAGAACAGAATAGAACATAATAGAGTAGAATAGAACAGAATAGAATATAGTAGAACAGAATAGAATAGAATATAATAGGATAGAACAGAATAGAATAGAATAGAACAGAACAGAATAGAATAGAATAGAATAGAATAGAATATAACAGAATAGAACAGAATAGAGTAGAGTAGAACAGAATAGAACAGAATAGAATAGAATAGAACAGAACAGAATAGAATAGAACAGAATAGAATAGAATAAAATAGAATAGAACAGAACAGAATATAACAGAATAGAATAGAACAGAACAGAATATAACAGAATAGAATAGAACAGAACAGAACAGAACAGAATAGAATAGAATAGAATAGAATAGAATAGAACAGAATAGAATAGAACAGAACAGAATAGAATAGAATAGAACAGAATAGAATAGAACAGAATAGAATAGAATAGAACAGAACAGAACAGAATAGAACAGAATAGAATAGAACAGAATAGAACAGAATAGAGTAGAGTAGAATAGAATACAGTAGAACAACTTAATTGTTCATTAGGTTTGCACAACACTGGAAATAAACACATTACATAAAAACATACATTGAGCATTTATATATCAGTTCACCATAGTCGTATTAAGGATGGTCACTGCAGAGAGGATGAAGGATTTTTTTTAAATCACCATTTCTCAGTGCGAGTGGCACCTTTAATCTCCGACCGAACGGAAGCATGTGGAAGGATCTGTGCAAGTGGCTGGGTGTTGTACATATCCTTTTCTCAATGTCTCTCACATTAGACACCACTGAAGTCCTTTAAATATCTCCAATAACCTGCCGCCACTTTAATCTGTCAGCACATTAATGATCCATGAACAAAGGGTTGATATTCAACATTTACAGTCTACTTTCCTTGACCTGCAGGAATAAGCCTGCATGCCAACAATAAATTATGATGAGAAGAGGGGAGGCGAAATCTTCGCCCCTGTAATCTGTCAGCTTCCTATGCATATTGATGAACCATTAGCCACTGTGACCACCATTGACCATGTGACCATGTGTCTACTGCGTACACATAGAATACTGCATCATTTCATTCTGGGCACAGATTGCTTCCCTTATAAGCACCTCCCGTCTCTCTCTCTCTCTCTCTCTCTCTTTCTCTCTCTCTCTCTCTCTCTCGCTCTCTGCTTTCTTTCTCTCCTCTCTCTATCCCTCCCACCACCATCTCTCTTACCTCCCCCATCTCTCCGTCTCTACTCCCTCCATTCCTCCTCTCCCCTCTCTCCATTCCTCCTCTCCCCTACTCCCTCCATTCCCCCTCTCCCCCTACTCCCTCCATTCCCCCTCTCCCCTTCTCTCTCCATTCCTGCACTCCCCCTACTCTCTCCATTCCTCCTCTCCCCTACTCCCTTCATTCCCCCTCTCCCCCTTCTCTCTCCATTCCTCCTCTCCCCCTACTCTCTCCATTCCTCCTCTCCCCATACTCTCTCCATTCCTCACCTCCCCATACTCTCTCCATTCCCCCTCTCCCCCTCCTCTCTCCATTCCCCCTCTCCCCCTACTCCCTCCATTCCCCCTCTCCCCCTACTCCCTCCATTCCCCCTCTCCCCCTACTCTCTCCATTCCCCCTCTCCCCCTACTCCTCTCTGTGCTCCCAGTTCCTCTCCTCCCTTCAGTGTTTTGTGTCCCATTTTTATGAGGTCATGATGAAATATTAATAAGGGGGACAGCATCTGTACTGAGATGTCCTGGTGAGGCTATTCAACTACTGATTGGGTTAATAGTGCTTTGAAGCGGTGTATAGTCATATAGTGAGAATTGATAACTTCACTACATGCTTAGAATAGCTTCCATCCATTTCTTCCAATACAGTGTTATAAACCCCCTTTTCCCTATTGGGAATGACAGAATAGAATACCTTTACACTATTGGGAATGACAGAATAGAAGACCTTTACACTATTGGGAATGACAGAATAGGATACCTTTACACTATTGGGAATGACAGAATAGGATACCTTTACACTATTGGGAATGACAGAATAGGATTCCTTTTCATGCAACAATACATTCTCTAGAGGCATAATAGATTTTTAGGAAGTGAAACGCCATTAGATCCATCCCAAATTGCACCCTATACCCTATATGGAGCACTAGTATTGACAAGAGCCATATGGGCCCTGGTCAAAAGTAGTACACTATAGGGAATTTAGGGAATAGGGTGCTATTTGGGACACAAACATAGTTTTTACCTTAATACCTGCAACTTAAAAATACCAAAATAAGCGAATAGGATTTGAAGCCTGGCAAACCTGGAATGGCTTGTGGCCTTTTTATTTATTTTTTAAATTGGTCTGCGGGCCTACAAAAGGCCAGTTGCCCATCCCTGACCTAGATGATATGAACAGAATGGCCACCTGATTATATATGACCGATACTGTAACCAGCATGTTAAAATATACAGGCAGTGCTATTATAATTATAACGTAATCTAGTATAAGAAAATGTCTAATTATCATAGTGCATTACTATGGTAAAGCAGACCCAGTAGCCTATGTCAAACTACAGGCAGACCCCGGCTGTATGGTATGCATAACACTACGACATTCTAGTTCAGAGAACATGCCAAATTAACCACATGTTCTAGACACTCTCAAATCATTTTTCATCGGACACCAGAGAATGTACATGTTGATTGTCTTGTCCTCACATGAGCTAATCAATGTCCACTGACTGCACAGTAATAACACAACCTAGCTAGCAATAAACAAATCACAGCCCCAAAACAAATAGACAGCAGATCAAATCTAAGTTTATTGGTTGCGTACACAGATTTGCAGATGTTATGGCAGGTCTATTCTATTCTATTCTATTCTACTATATTCAATTTTAGTCTATTATAGTCTATTCTAGGCTAGTAATGTTCATGTGTGTGGGTCACTGTGGTAGCTTTCTGGAATTAAATGCATATTTCTCAATGATTTTTCCACTAAGCTACTTGATTCCGACACTGAATTCGAGAAGGGTGTAAATAAGTGGAGAGCCAATTTGGGGGCGGAGTAATTCGAGGCGCTGCCTCCCTCACTCTTCAGACCAAGGGACGAGAATTCATTCCTACAGGGCTCCCTTCTCAGACAGAGCTCAAAGACGTAGCTAACAGACACTTGGTGTGCGCATCGGGGAGAGAGAGAGAGAGAGAAAGAGAAAGAGAGAGAGAGAGAGAGGGAGAGAGAGCTGGCTAAATGGGTGTAATTATACATCTCTAGCTTGATCCGGAAGGTTATTTTTGCCACCTAGCCCGTCATGTAATTGCCCTTGGCTTTCTATCCTTAGGTTTTTCTTTTTCTTTTTTTTTTGTTAAGTTGATTTCCAGCCCAGCAGTAGCCTACCTACCATCACAGAGAAGCCAAGTAGGACTTGTAATCAAATACCAGTGGTGCGTTTTTTTTGTTTGTAGGTTAGGGCTGTTGCGTTCCAAAAGGGTGGTGGACCAGACACAAGCTTCGTGTGGAGACTGTCACTTTAACTATACATCTAGCGAACAAGGCAACAGCCGACCGCAAGTAGACCTGACACCTCTATTTGTCGGAGACGTCCCGAGAAGGAGTGTCTCTCTCCAAAACCGGGCTGTTCCCGTAGTGATCTTTTCAATCCCGCTACAAAGAAGAGGATTTCAAGGAATATAATATATGCACAGATTAAAAGGTCAGTTCCCGATATAAAGGCTTTATATTTGTAAAATCTCTACTTCTGTCTTCTATGTGGCATTCGATTCTTGGATCTACTGATCGAGTCTACCGGCTCTGTAAGTGAAAGTGTTCAATTTCAGGATAAGGAGAAAATTCAAGGAGGGAGAGAGCGAGAATTCTTCGCCTCCCCTCTGTGGATACAAATATGAGGGGACGGGCAACACACGATTGCGTTTGAGGTATATATATATATATATATATATATATATATATATATATATATATATATATATATATATATATAATTTAGCTCACGAAACTAGCTAAGTTAGCTATGTGAATTCGGTGCATGGATCGGTTAAGTGTATCAGTGTAGCTAGCTCCTTCGTGCCATTATCTACAGAACGGCAAACTTGCCAAAACCATGGCCAGAGATCTGTCTAGCTATCCAGCATTGTCTGAGGTTGGTCCTCCGCGGTAGCCAGCTAATCATTCCGAGCCTTCTGCCTACTGCTTAGCTAGCTTCTATTTCAGACTTGTTTTGCCCTTTTGCAGCTGCTGGTGTTAGTCAAGTCGATGCTAGTCGATTCCTAGCTTTCAAACTGGTCTCGAAACAGGTGCATTGCAAGTAGATATGTGGTGACTGTTCGAGATGGTATTCGCTAGCTAATAACATTAATTTACTTTCTTTATTTCACCCAATATCATGGGTTTCGTGCAGTGCTTGACTTGGGCAGGAGCCTACCAGAGCTGAGTACCGGCAACTCAAATGTTCTACTGCTTGAGCTCCTGTTCCTCTTATAGAATATTGGCTCCAAGTATTGTGGAGCTCCTGTTCCTCTTATAGAATATTAGCTGAAAAGTATTGTGGAGCTCCTGTTCCTCTTATAGAATATTAGCTGAAAAGTATTGTGGAGCTCCTGTTCCTCTTATAGAATATTAGCTGAAAAGTATTGTGGAGCTCCTGTTCCTCTTATAGAATATTAGCTGAAAAGTATTGTGGAGCTCCTGTTCCTCTTATAGAATATTAGCTGAAAAGTATTGTGGAGCTCCTGTTCCTCTTATAGAATATTAGCTGAAAAGTATTGTGGAGCTCCTGTTCCTCTTATAGAATATTAGCTGAAAAGTATTGTGGAGCTCCTGTTCCCGCTTATAGAATATTAGCTGAAAAGTATTGTGGAGCTCCTGTTCCTCTTATAGAATATTAGCTGAAAAGTATTGTGGAGCTCCTGTTCCTCTTATAGAATATTAGCTGAAAAGTATTGTGGAGCTCCTGTTCCTCTTATAGAATATTAGCTGAAAAGTATTGTGGAGCTCCTGTTCCTCTTATAGAATATTAGCTGAAAAGTATTGTGGAGCTCCTGTTCCTCTTATAGAATATTAGCTGAAAAGTATTGTGGAGCTCCTGTTCCTCTTATAGAATATTAGCTGAAAAGTATTGTGGAGCTCCTGTTCCTCTTATAGAATATTAGCTGAAAAGTATTGTGGAGCTCCTGGTCCTCTTATAGAATATTAGCTGAAAAGTATTGTGGAGCTCCTGTTCCTCTTATAGAATATTAGCTGAAAAGTATTGTGGAGCTCCTGTTCCTCTTATAGAATATTAGCTGAAAAGTATTGTGGAGCTCCTGTTCCTCTTATAGAATATTAGCTGAAAAGTATTGTGGAGCTCCTGTTCCTCTTATAGAATATTAGCTGAAAAGTATTGTGGAGCTCCTGTTCCTCTTATAGAATATTAGCTGAAAAGTATTGTGGAGCTCCTGGTCCTCTTATAGAATATTAGCTGAAAAGTATTGTGGAGCTCCTGTTCCTCTTATAGAATATTAGCTGAAAAGTATTGTGGAGCTCCTGTTCCTCTTATAGAATATTAGCTGAAAAGTATTGTGGAGCTCCTGTTCCTCTTATAGAATATTAGCTGAAAAGTATTGTGGAGCTCCTGTTCCGCTTATAGAATATTAGCTGAAAAGTATTGTGGAGCTCCTGGTCCTCTTATAGAATATTAGCTGAAAAGTATTGTGGAGCTCCTGTTCCTCTTATAGAATATTAGCTGAAAAGTATTGTGGAGCTCCTGTTCCTCTTATAGAATATTAGCTGAAAAGTATTGTGGAGCTCCTGCACATAAATATAAACAGTGCCGGCACTCAAAATGAGTACCGGAACCTATTTCACTCCCAAGTCAAGCACTGGTTTCGTGGGCGAATTGTCCAGATAATGTGTTAAAGCTATTGATATCACTTGAAAGGAATGTACAGAGAGATCTGCAAGGTGAAGTTACTGAAGAGCTGGCTATAGCGATAACTCTGTTATGTAAACACTATTACATTGGTTTGCTACTTTTCAGGGTCTGCCTTGCAAATGCTCTCAGGTTTGTTGTTGTTTACAGTTTAATAGTTTATTAGATCACATTACAGTAACCATAAGTTATCTAATGTTGGATTGGCTGGGTCTGTAGACGTATCGCTTATTTTCTCTAAAATCTAGATGGGTTTTGATAACTAAAGCCCACTAGTTGATGTTACCCAATGTTGTTACACTGTAGCCATTGACATGCTGAAAACATGATTATCTAGCTAGATCCAATTCCACATTATGACAGGCTAGTGGAAGCCTGTAGGTATTTATTTCATTTAGGTTTACAGCTTGGTAACATTGTATATAAAAAAAAATGAGAATACATCGTATATACGTTCTTCACCGCTCTGTAACGTCATACCGCAATGTTACAATGTAGCGCAATTATCTCGCTACGGCTAGGTTACTGTTTGATTTACAGGAAAAAATAACACTGGTGTATAATTTATTCAATGGTAAAAGCGTGTTGTAATGTTACCGGGGGATATGTTTTAATATTTCACTCACGTACCAGTTCTCCATGGAGACGTTTGAAACCTTCCAGTTTGGGGATATCTTTATTCTCTGTATTGACCGAACTCAAAAAAGCTTTCTCTCGGTCTGAGGCTGAACGTACAGCAGGGAAACATTAATGGAGGCTACCAGTACACTTTCATTCTTTTTTAATATTGTCTTGATAACCTCACCCTGTTGTAAGTGGATAACCTATAATTTGTTTGACTTTCGAGGCATTGGTGTGGGAGCCTATGCTACTGTTTTTTAAGTTCCTTTTCAGCAGTGTTTTCCCCCAAGGTGCACTTAAACACTTAGGAAGAGCAATTGATTTGTGTTTTTCACTGCACCCAATAGACACCCAATAGATCAGCGTGTGTGTGTTTGTTTAGTGTTCTGATTCATTGGGGAATTGGAGAGTCTGGGTACAAAATCATTCACATTATCATAGCTATTTAGATACTTTTTTAAGTCCATCAACCCTGACCGTTTGCCTGCTAGGAGTTGCATTGCATTCTGAAGCTTACGACTGTTTCTAAAAATGAACAGCAATGACACATATTGAGAGACGAGAGGTTTGTACAATTATGTCTCGATGTCCTATTTTCCAAAGCGTTGTTTTTTAAAAATTGTTTTGTGGCTCTCTACTTTCGGTGGTTTTACGACTGTAACCAATGTAAACATATTTAGTTTGAATTGGCCTGGCCATTCATTTGATATGCCTTCACTATTTCACTATTGAAGCTACAGCGCTGCAGTGGAACCACAAAGCTGCTGCTCTGTAATTAATGAATCATTAATGGCTTATAGTAGAAGCATGGAATGCCTTCTGGAAACGGAAAACAATGTCAGCGTCCCTAATGGCACAATATTAACTTTATAGTGCACTATACCCTTAGAAAGAAAGGTGCCTTCTAGAACCTAAAAGGGTTCTTCGGCTGTCCCCATAGGGAGACCCTTTGAAGGAACCTTTTTGGTTGCCTTTTTTGGTTCCCTTTTCACAGAGGGTTCAACCCAGAACCAAAAAGGGTTATCCTATGGGGATAGCCGAAGAACCCTTTTTAAACCCTTTTTTTCTAAGAGTGTACTTTTGACAAGGGCCCATACGGGGTTCCGGTCAAAAGTAGTGCACTATGTATTAGGGAATAGGGTGCCGTTTGGGATGCACCCACGTCTTGCTTGTACACAGCATAGGCTATTAATATAGTAGTACCACCTCTCCATGACCCTAATACATCATGTAGTAATATAGTAGTACCACCTCTCCATGATCCTAATACATCATGTAGTAATATAGTAGTACCACCTCTCCATGACCCTAATACATCATGTAGTAATATAGTAGTACTACCTCTCCATGACCCTAATACATCATGTAGTAATATAGTAGTACCACCTCTCCATGACCCTAATACATCATGTAGTAATATAGTAGTACCACCTCTCCATGACTCTAATACATCATGTAGTAATATAGTAGTACTACCTCTCCATGACCCTAATACATCATGTAGTAATATAGTAGTACCAACTCTCCATGACCCTAATACATCATGTAGTAATATAGTAGTACCACCTCTCCATGACCCTAATACATCATGTAGTAATATAGTAGTACCACCTATCCATGACTCTAATACATCATGTAGTAATATAGTAGTACCACCTCTCCATGACCCTAATACATCATGTAGTAATATAGTAGTACCACCTCTCCATGACCCTAATACATCATGTAGTAATATAGTAGTACTACCTCTCCATGACCCTAATACATCATGTAGTAATATAGTAGTACCACCTCTCCATGACCCTAATACATCATGTAGTAATATAGTAGTACTACCTCTCCATGACCCTAATACATCATGTAGTAATATAGTAGTAGTACCTCTCCATGACTCTAATACATCATGTAGTAATATAGTAGTACCACCTCTCCATGACCCTAATACATCATGTAGTAATATAGTAGTACCACCTCTCCATGACCCTAATACATCATGTAGTAATATAGTAGTACCACCTCTCCATGACTCTAATACATCATGTAGTAATATAGTAGTACCACCTCTCCATGACCCTAATACATCATGTAGTAATATAGTAGTACCACCTCTCCATGATCCTAATACATCATGTAGTAATATAGTAGTACCACCTCTCCATGACCCTAATACATCATGTAGTAATATAGTAGTACTACCTCTCCATGACCCTAATACATCATGTAGTAATATAGTAGTACCACCTCTCCATGACCCTAATACATCATGTAGTAATATAGTAGTACCACCTCTCCATGACTCTAATACATCATGTAGTAATATAGTAGTACTACCTCTCCATGACCCTAATACATCATGTAGTAATATAGTAGTACCAACTCTCCATGACCCTAATACATCATGTAGTAATATAGTAGTACCACCTCTCCATGACCCTAATACATCATGTAGTAATATAGTAGTACCACCTATCCATGACTCTAATACATCATGTAGTAATATAGTAGTACCACCTCTCCATGACCCTAATACATCATGTAGTAATATAGTAGTACCACCTCTCCATGACCCTAATACATCATGTAGTAATATAGTAGTACTACCTCTCCATGACCCTAATACATCATGTAGTAATATAGTAGTACCACCTCTCCATGACCCTAATACATCATGTAGTAATATAGTAGTACTACCTCTCCATGACCCTAATACATCATGTAGTAATATAGTAGTAGTACCTCTCCATGACTCTAATACATCATGTAGTAATATAGTAGTACCACCTCTCCATGACCCTAATACATCATGTAGTAATATAGTAGTACCACCTCTCCATGACCCTAATACATCATGTAGTAATATAGTAGTACCACCTCTCCATGACTCTAATACATCATGTAGTAATATAGTAGTACCACCTCTCCATGACCCTAATACATCATGTAGTAATATAGTAGTACCACCTCTCCGTGACCCTAATACATCATGTAGTAATATAGTAGTACCACCTCTCCATGACTCTAATACATCATGTAGTAATATAGTAGTACCACCTCTCCATGACCCTAATACATCATGTAGTAATATAGTAGTACCACCTCTCCGTGACCCTAATACATCATGTAGTAATATAGTAGTACCACCTCTCCATGACCCTAATACATCATGTAGTAATATAGTAGTACCACCTCTCCGTGACCCTAATACATCATGTAGTAATATAGTAGTACCACCTCTCCATGACCCTAATACATCATGTAGTAATATAGTAGTACCACCTCTCCATGACCCTAATACATCATGTAGTAATATAGTAGTACCACCTCTCCATGACCCTAATACATCGTGTAGTAATATAGTAGTACCACCTCTCCATGACCCTAATACATCATGTAGTAATATAGTAGTACCACCTCTCCATGACCCTAATACATCATGTAGTAATATAGTAATACCACCTCTCCATGACCCTAATACATCATGTAGTAATATAGTAGTACCACCTCTCCATGACCCTAATACATCATGTAGTAATATAGTAGTACCACCTCTCCATGACCCTAATACATCATGTAGTAATATAGTAGTACCACCTCTCCATGACCCTAATACATCATGTAGTAATATAGTAGTACCACCTCTCCATGACCCTAATACATCATGTAGTAATATAGTAGTACCACCTCTCCATGACCCTAATACATCATGTAGTAATATAGTAGTACCACCTCTCCATGACTCTAATACATCATGTAGTAATATAGTAGTACCACCTCTCCGTGACCCTAATACATCATGTAGTAATATAGTAGTACCACCTCTCCATGACCCTAATACATCATGTAGTAATATAGTAGTACCACCTCTCCATGACTCTAATACATCATGTAGTAATATAGTAGTACCACCTCTCCATGACCCTAATACATCATGTAGTAATATAGTAGTACCACCTCTCCATGACCCTAATACATCATGTAGTAATATAGTAGTACCACCTCTCCATGACCCTAATACATCATGTAGTAATATAGTAGTACCACCTCTCCATGACCCTAATACATCATGTAGTAATATAGTAGTACCACCTCTCCATGACTCTAATACATCATGTAGTAATATAGTAGTACCACCTCTCCATGACCCTAATACATCATGTAGTAATATAGTAGTACCACCTCTCCATGACCCTAATACATAATGTAGTAATATAGTAGTACCACCTCTCCATGACCCTAATACATAATGTAGTAATATAGTAGTACCACCTCTCCATGACCCTAATACATCATGTAGTAATATAGTAGTACCACCTCTCCATGACCCTAATACATCATGTAGTAATATAGTAGTACCACCTCTCCATGACTCTAATACATCATGTAGTAATATAGTAGTACCACCTCTCCATGACCCTAATACATCATGTAGTAATATAGTAGTACCACCTCTCCATGACCCTAATACATAATGTAGTAATATAGTAGTACCACCTCTCCATGACCCTAATACATCATGTAGTAATATAGTAGTACTACCTCTCCATGACCCTAATACATCATGTAGTAATATAGTAGTACCACCTCTCCATGACCCTAATACATCATGTAGTAATATAGTAGTACCACCTCTCCATGACCCTAATACATCATGTAGTAATATAGTAGTACCACCTCTCCATGACCCTAATACATCATGTAGTAATATAGTAGTACCACCTCTCCATGACCCTAATACATCATGTAGTAATATAGTAGTACCACCTCTCCATGACCCTAATACATCATGTAGTAATATAGTAGTACCACCTCTCCATGACCCTAATACATCATGTAGTAATATAGTAGTACCACCTCTCCATGACCCTAATACATCATGTAGTAATATAGTAGTACCACCTCTCCATGACTCTAATACATCATGTAGTAATATAGTAGTACCACCTCTCCATGACCCTAATACATCATGTAGTAATATAGTAGTACCACCTCTCCATGACCCTAATACATAATGTAGTAATATAGTAGTACCACCTCTCCATGACCCTAATACATCATGTAGTAATATAGTAGTACTACCTCTCCATGACCCTAATACATCATGTAGTAATATAGTAGTACCACCTCTCCATGACCCTAATACATCATGTAGTAATATAGTAGTACCACCTTTCCATGACCCTAATACATCATGTAGTAATATAGTAGTACCACCTCTCCATGACCCTAATACATCATGTAGTAATATAGTAGTACCACCTCTCCATGACTCTAATACATCATGTAGTAATATAGTAGTACCACCTCTCCATGACTCTAATACATCATGTAGTAATATAGTAGTACCACCTCTCCATGACCCTAATACATAATGTAGTAATATAGTAGTACCACCTCTCCATGACTCTAATACATCATGTAGTAATATAGTAGTACCACCTCTCCATGACTCTAATACATCATGTAGTAATATAGTAGTACCACCTCTCCATGACCCTAATACATCATGTAGTAATATAGTAGTACCACCTCTCCATGACTCTAATACATCATGTAGTAATATAGTAGTACCACCTCTCCATGACTCTAATACATCATGTAGTAATATAGTAGTACCACCTCTCCATGACCCTAATACATCATGTAGTAATATAGTAGTACCACCTCTCCATGACCCTAATACATCATATAGTAATATAGTAGTACCACCTCTCCATGACCCTAATACATCATGTAGTAATATAGTAGTACCACCTCTCCATGACCCTAATACATCATGTAGTAATATAGTAGTACCACCTCTCCATGACCCTAATACATCATGTAGTAATATAGTAGTACCACCTCTCCATGACCCTAATACATCATGTAGTAATATAGTAGTACCACCTCTCCATGACTCTAATACATCATGTAGTAATATAGTAGTACCACCTCTCCATGACCCTAATACATCATGTAGTAATATAGTAGTACCACCTCTCCATGACCCTAATACATCATGTAGTAATATAGTAGTACCACCTCTCCATGACCCTAATACATCATGTAGTAATATAGTAGTACCACCTCTCCATGACCCTAATACATCATGTAGTAATATAGTAGTACCACCTCTCCATGACTCTAATACATCATGTAGTAATATAGTAGTACCACCTCTCCATGACCCTAATACATCATGTAGTAATATAGTAGTACCACCTCTCCATGACCCTAATACATCATGTAGTAATATAGTAGTACCACCTCTCCATGACCCTAATACATCATGTAGTAATATAGTAGTACCACCTCTCCATGACCCTAATACATCATGTAGTAATATAGTAGTACCACCTCTCCATGACCCTAATACATCATGTAGTAATATAGTAGTACCACCTCTCCATGACTCTAATACATCATGTAGTAATATAGTAGTACTACCTCTCCATGACCCTAATACATCATGTAGTAATATAGTAGTACCACCTCTCCATGACTCTAATACATCATGTAGTAATATAGTAGTACCACCTCTCCATGACTCTAATACATCATGAAGGTATTTATCAGTATAATGGCGTGAACATGACAGAGTTCTTCAATAGACCCTTCAGTTCAGTGTTGATTCATAATGGTAGTGCTCTCAGTTGAACCTGTGACATGATAAGGGGTTTGAACTATCTGTGTGTGTGTGTGTGTGTGTGTCTGTTTTGTGTATGTGTGTGTGTGTGTGTGTGTGTGTGTGTGTGTGTGTGTGTCCTGGGGTAACGATGAATACACATAAACACACACTACAAACACTCTCAGGGCCCTGGTCAAAAGTAGTGCACTATAAATGGAATAGGGTGCTATTTGGACGCAGACCCTCTCTGTCAGCAGCAGCACACAGGACTGTGTAATAGTTTCCACTTCAGCTGGAGCGTTGGAGCCTAACCTACATATGCTCTGTTGCTTGTAAATAACCTGCGGTGGGGTGTTGTTTTAAACGGTATGGGGAAGGTTTGGGAGGGAGCTGTGATGATCAGTCGTTGGCGCTGCTGTGAAGCAGTAGAAAGCAACAAAGGTCTTGACTCTACACTCCTTAAAGAAAACGTTTTTTAAAAGGTTCAAGTCTGTATTGTAAAAGATACGTTCTCAATGACTTAGGCTTCCTGGTTAGGCCTAAATAAAAGCTAAATAAAAGAGTTTTTTGGGGGTTATTTTGTTTGGTGAAAAAATTGTTCCACCTGGAACTACAAAGGGTTTTCCGACCTACAGGGACAAGCTGAAGAACCCTTTATGGTTCTTGGTAGGCCTACCTTTTGTATGGGTCCATAAGGAGTATCTAAAGTTCTAAGCTGTAGTTCTATAGAGTGTTAGAATGTTAGAATGTCTCTTTAGAAGAAAACAAGGTTCTGATTCAACTGCCTTGGAGGTCTCTCTCTGCTGAGATGAGAAGCCCTGTTGAAACTAAGCTGGTTCTCAAATGGTGCACAGACAGACTTGTTTGTTTTTTCAAGGCATGATGTAAGCATTGTGTGGTGTACTTTGTTTCTACTGTAGGCTAAAAAGTTGATGTTTTTTCTGTCTTTACTAATAGATATTCCTCCGAAGGCATTTTTTTTACCTTAGCTTATTCAAAACCTTTCAAAATGTTCATTGTTAGTGTACTTATATAGGCAGACTTAGATTTTTATTTAATTTTTTACAAACGCTAGCTTGTTGAAGCACAAAACTCTGAATACAGTCAACACTCATTTGTGTCAGCCAACATTTGACGTAAACAATTAGGCCTAGTCTAGCAACTAGACTTCCACATAGTATCTGTAAGAAGTGACTAGCTGTTAAAGCAGCATAATGCTAGGTCTGTGTTATTGTCATGTATTGTTCTTGTGTCTGTCTGTGTGTAACGTCCCGATGGATTGGGTTTTTTCTGAGTCATTATAATCATATTACGCTATATTATCTGATCTCTAGATAATCCTCCATCACTAATATTCGTAACTGAGAGCAGCTTTTATGCTGAGCCGCTGCCCACAGTGAGAAGCAGTGCTCAACAGGAGTAGTGGTAGTGAGATGCTTAATTCTCCAGCACTGCACAGTCAATGGATAGAGGTGCTCTTTGACGTCTGTGAATGGTCATTTTTTGGTGAAGTGGAGAAATGTGTGTGTGTGTGTGTGTGTGTTGTGTGTGTGTGTGTGTGTATGTGTGTGTGTGTGTGTGTGTGTGTGTATGTGTGTGTGTGTGTGTGTGTGTGTGTGTGTGTGTGTGTGTGTGTGTGTGTGTGTGTGTGTGTGTGTGTGTGTGTTGTGATCTAGGTGAGAGGAGGTGGGGTCGGGTAGCAAGAGGGGTAGTTGTGTGATTCTGAGACTGATGTTGTAAGAAACACATCGTTCAGGTCTAGGCCTGTACGTTTGTTACTAATGAAGGTAGCCTAGCGAATGGCCCGTTTCTACAACTGTAAAGCTAGGCTTAGTTATAAATCAATCGAGTAACAACACACTGGGTCATCTAATAATGATCTGTCCATATGCGTTGAGCGTCACATTGATAATGAACTAAAACCCTATATCCGGTAGCCTATAGTCTAGATGGAAGAGTTATAATAACATGCTATACCATGTCAGATATTGTTTCCAGGGTGATGATGATCATTTCCTTGTTGTGTTCAGCATGAAAGGGTGACTGCCATTTTTGGGTTTGCATCCCAAATGGCACCCTATACCCTGTGTAGTGCATTACTTCCCTATGGACCCTGGTCAAAATAAATTCACTAAATGGCAAATAGGGTGCAATTTGGGATGCAGACAGGGTGCCTCTGGGTGAGGCTATCATTAGTTCTGCTGCATTAACAACACGTCACTGGGACATCTTTTACAACCCTGAATGGTTTGAATGGTTAGCTATTTTAATATCATGGTCCCCTTTGTGTTTTGGGTGGTTACTATCAGTAACTTACTGTTTAGCCATTTTAACATCATGGAACCCTTTGTGTTTTGAGTGGTTACCATCAGTAACTTACTGGTTAGCCATTTTAACATCATGGAACCCTTTGTGTTTTGAGTGGTTACCATCAGTAACTTACTGGTTAGCCATTTTAACATAATGTATGTTTCTGTGATCATTTTTAATTATTGAACAGTGATGCCAAAGAAAAAGTTGAAGTAAAGTTCTGTTCTATTCTATTACCCTAGATGCTAAGGTAGAGTAGTAGATTATATATACAGTGAGGGGAAAAAAAGTATTTGATCCCCTGCTGATTTTGTACGTTTGCCCACTGACAAAGAAATGATCAGTCTATCATTTTAATGGTAGGTTTATTTGAACAGTGAGAGACAGAATAACAACAACATAAATCCAGAAAAACGCATGTCAAAAATGTTATAAATTGATTTGCATTTTCATGAGGGAAAAAAGTATTTGACCCCCTCTCAATCAGAAAGATTTCTGGCTCCCAGGTGTCTTTTATACAGGTAACGAGCTGAGATTAGGAGCACACTCTGTTTATTACCTGTATAAAAGACACCTGTCCACAGAAGCAATCAATCAATCAGATTCCAAACTCTCCACCATGGCCAAGACCAAAGAGCTCTCTAAGGATCTCAGGGACAAGATTGTAGACCTACACAAGGCTAGAATGGGCTACAAGACCATCGCCAAGCAGCTTGGTGAGAAGGTGACAACAGTTGGTGCGATTATTCGCAAATGGAAGAAACACAAAATAACTGTCAATCTCCCTCGGCCTGGGGCTCCATGCAAGATCTTGAGAACGGTGAGGAATCAGCCCAGAACTACACGGTAGGATCTTGTAAATGATCTCAAGGCAGCTGGGACCATAGTCACCAAGAAAACAATTGTTAACACACTACGCCGTGAAGGACTGAAATCCTGCAGCGCCCGCAAGGTCCCCCTGCTCAAGAAAGCACATATACAGGCCCGTCTGAAGTTTGCCAATGAACATCTGAATGATTCAGAGGAGAACTGGGTGAAAGTGTTGTGGTCAGAAGAGACCAAAATTGAGCTCTTTGGCATCAACTCAACTCGCCGTGTTTGGAGGAGGAATGCTGCCTATGACCACAAGAACACCATCCACACCGTCAAACATGGAGGTGGAAACATTATGCTTTGGGGGTGTTTTTCTGCTAAGGGGACAGCACAACTTCACCGCATCAAAGTGACGATGGACGGCGCCATGTACCATCAAATCTTGGGTAAGAACCTCCTTCCCTCAGCCAGGGCATTGAAAATGGGTCGTGGATGGGTATTCCAGCATGACAATGACCCAAAACACACGGCCAAAGCAACAAAGGAGTGGCTCAAGAAGAAGCACATTAAGGTCCTGGAGTGGCCTAGCCAGTCTCCAGACCTTAATCCCATAGAAAATCTGTGGAGGGAGCTGAAGGTTCGAGTTGCCAAACGTCAGCCTCGAAACCTTAATGACTTGGAGAAGATCTGCAAAGAGGAGTGGGACAAAATCCCTCCTGAGATGTGTGCAAACCTGGTGGCCAACTACAAGAAACGTCTGACCTCTGTGATTGCCAACAAGGGTTTTGCCACCAAGTACTAAGTCATGTTTTGCAGAGGGGTCAAATACTTATTTCCCTAATTAAAATGCAAATCAATTTATAACATTTTTGACATGCGTTTTTCTGTATTTCTTTGTTGTTATTCTGTCTCTCACTGTTCAAATAAACCTACCATTAAAATTATAGACTGATCATGTCTTTGTCAGTGGGCAAACGTACAAAATCAGCAGGGGATCAAATACTTTTTTCCCTCACTGTAGTTTGATCTCAACGAGAATAACATATATAACTAAAGGTTAAATAAAGTATGGAGGACATGTGTTGGGTATTTACAGTATACCAGCCACACATCACTGTTAGCTTATAAGACAGGAGTTGTCGAGCTAGAGCTAACCTGTTTGATGGAGTCAAACAATGAAATCTTCCACCTGGCTATTGGTATTGAAGCCATGAGTTTCTCTAGTGAGTCTTAAATGGCACCCTATTCCATATATAGTGCACTACTTATGACCAGGGACCATAGGGAAGTAGTGTACTATGTAGGGAATAGGGTGCCATTTGGTATGTAGCCTCTGTCAATAGAGAGGCCAGAGTGGAGAGGGGTAGCAGAGAACATGGCTATGCTACTTCTCACAGTTAAACAGCACAGCTCTGTTTTCACACTGACCAGTGTCTTTACACTTAAATAGAGGACATTGTTCCTGGTTTGAGAGCTTTACTCACTCACTCACTCATCGTCACCCCCCCAACACGCACGTAGGCAATGCATGCATGGACAGGCAAGCACATACACACACACACACACACACACACACACACACACACACACACACACACACACACACACACACACACACACACACACACACACACACACACACACACACACACACACACACACACACACACACGCACATAAAACACAAACAGACACACACACAGACAGACAGACACACACACATACACACACACAGACACACACAACACACACACACACACACACACATACACACACACAGACACAGACACACACACACCCCTCTACTAGTTCAAACACACATACACACGCAGACACAGCCTTTAAGTAAAGGCTTACTGTCACACATTTCACAAGGCTGTAGGAATGTAAGCAATGGGAGCACACAGAGACTCAGTGTGCCCCATTTTGTCTCAGTTGAAAGAGCTAGTGATGGTCAGACAGAATGGGCCCAGTGTTTACTGTGAAACCCCTCCTCACTGAACACCAACGACAACACGCATTCCTTCAATCAGAACATCAATAGTCACAATGACTCCCTCAAAGGCACCACGCAGCGTTAGGTTAAGGCCTGCCTTGCTCATGTTGGAAAGACAGAATGATGTTCGGAGCAATGAAATGTCTAGATTGATTTTCGCCGGCGTGGCGAGGAGGTTGGTCTATTGGTGTAATGTTTAGATCTTAGAATTAGATCTATATATATTGGTGTAATGTTTAGATCTTAGAATTAGATCTATATATATTGGTGTAATGGTCTTTATAGCCTATACTACCAATCAAAGACAGAAAACAATCAAAGACAGAAAACAATCAAAGACGATAACCAAAGACCGTAATCAAAGACGGTAATCAAAGACCATAATCAAAGACTGTATTGTATATATTTTTGACAATTGTAAATAGTGTCAAATACAGGTGTTTAATTTCCCACGAGTCAACAACTCACCAACATTTTTAGATGTGTTACTTCAGTGACAAATCTTCATCACTGATTTTACTAGCCTGTATTTGGAGGGCAGTGCCAGGACTGGGGTGCTTGGAGGGAAGTGCCAGGGCTGGGGTGTTTGGAGGGCAGTGCCAGGACTGGGGTGTTTGGAGGGCAGTGCCAGGGCTGGGGTGTTTGGAGGGCAGTGCCATGGCTGGGGTGTTTGGAGGGCAGTGCCAGGGCTGGGGTGTTTGGAGGCCCGTGATGTTTGTAACTATTTCTAACATATTGCTTATTGACCATTCAGAAAACAGCTGTTTCTATGCTCTCCCGTGTCTGGTATAGAGAGGGGGAGCACAAGCTAGGATTCCAGGTTAAGTTCTTAGACATCTGTAGTCGGTTCAGAAACCTTAACAGTTTGATCTCTTCAAGTCTCCGTATAGCATTTCACACACACGCAAACACACACACACAGACACACACACACACACAAACACACACACACACACACAAACACACACACAGACACACACACACACACACACACACACACACAGACACACAGGCGTTCATATCTCCTTTCTAGGGTTGTACAGGTTGTGCCAGTTCAAACAAACCAGGTGTGTGTGCATTATAACACCAGCTTCTACACTTCCACTGAAGCCACGTCATGCCTTGACGTCTGATATTTTTCTGAAGTGAAGGCTAACATGTTATTTTTTCCTAGATCCTTGTGGAAGATAGCCTAGCAGCACTCACAGACTGGCATTCTCCTTGAGGCAAGATGGTGTGTTGTTTTCCCCAAACCTTGGAAATGTACAGCTTTTAGAAAACATAAATAATGCTTTCAAAGTTAAAATAAATATGATCGAGTTTTTAAAGTAGAAAGTTTGTTATGTGTTTTATAAAACACAGAGAGAGAGAGAGAGAGAGAGAGAGAGAGAGAGAGAGAGAGAGAGAGAGAGAGAGAGACAGAGAGAGAGAGAGAGAGAGAGACAGAGACAGAGAGAGACAGAAAGGGTGGCAACGAACACCCCGCCCAGACCTGCGAGACCCCCCCACGGTCCTGCACCTAGAGGACCCACGCCGGGGGGACCTACACCCAAACCACAGCAACCCCAACCAGAACCCCTCCTCCCCCCCACTCTAGCCACACAAACACTAGCCACACCCTATATACCCCCCCCATGGCTTCACCATCTGGCAGTCCGACGAACAAATCTGGGTTTGGCAGACGCCAGGAGAACGCTACCTGCCCGAATGCATAGTGCCAACTGTAAAGTTTGGTGTGGGAGGAATAATGGTCTGGGGCTGTTTTTCATGGTTCGGGCTAGGCATACAATGACATACTAGACGATTCTGTGCTTCCAACTTTGTGGCAACAGTTTGGGGAAGCCATTTCCTGTTTCAGCATGACAATGCCCCTGTGCACAACATGAGGTCCATACAGAAATGGCTTGTCGAGATCCGTGTGGAATAACTTGACTGGCCTGTACAGAGCCTTGACCTCAACTCCATTGAACACCGTTGGGATGAATAGGAACGTTAATCGCCCAACATCAATGCACGACCTCACTAATGCTCTTGTGGCTGAATGGAAGCAAGTCCCCGCAGCAATGTTCCAACATCTAGTGGAAACCCTTCCCAGAAGAGTGGAGGCTGTTATAGCAGCAAAGGTGGGACCAACTCCATATTAATGCCCATGATTTTGGAATGAGATGTTCGACAAGCAGGTGTCCACATACTTTTGGTCATGGAGTGTATTTGACCTCTCAGCTTCACTATGAAATGTATCCATTTTAACTAGACAACCAAAGACAACATAAAAAAAACAGCACTGACAAACGGTTTGATGAAAGAAAACCTAAGAAAGGAATCAAATCAAATCAAATCAAATTGTATTTGTCACATGCACCGAATACAACAGGTGTAGACCTTACAGTGAAATGCTTACATACAAGCCCTTAACCAACAATGCAATTTTAAAAAAGAACACCAAAAAAATACCATAAAACATTAAACACAAAAATAATAACAAATATTATTAAAGAGCAGCAGTAAAATAACAGTAGCGAGACTATATACAGCGGGTACCGGTACTTAGTCAAGGTAATTGAGGTAATATGTACATGTAGGTAGAGTTAAAGTGCCTCTGCATAGATAATAAACCAAGAGTAGCAGCAGCGTAAAAGAGGGGGGTGCTCTCGATGGTGCATCTGTAGAACCTTTTGAGGATCTGAGGACCCATGCCAAATCTTTTCAGTGTTCTGAGGGGGAATAGGTTTTGTCGTGCTTGGACCATGTTAGCTTGTTGGTGATGTGGACACCAAGGAACTTGAAGCTCTCAACCTGCTTCACTACAGCCCTGTCGATGAGAATGGGGGCGTGCTCGGTCCTCTTTTTCCTGTATTCCACAATCATCTCCTTTGTCTTGATCACGTTGAGGGAGAGGTTGTTGTTCTGACACCACACGGCCAGGTCTCTGACCTCCTCCCTACAGGCTGTCTCATCGTTGTCGGTGATCAAGCCTACCACTGTTATGTCGTCGGCAAACTTAATGATGGTGTTGGAGTCGTGCCTGGCCATGCAGTCATGAGTGAACAGGGAATACAGGAGGGGACTGAGCATACACCCTTGAGGGGCCTCCGTGTTGAGGATCAGTGTGGCAGATGTGTTGATACCTACCCTTACCACCTGGGGGCGGCCCATCAGGAAGTCCAGGATCCAGTTGCAGAGGGAGGTGTTTAGTCCCAGGGTCCTTAGCTTAGTGATGAGCTTTGAGGGCACTATGGTGTTGAACGCTGAGCTGTAGTCAATGAATAGCATTCTCACAAAGGTGTTCCTTTTGTCCAGGTGTGAAAGGGCAGTGTGGAGCGCAATAGAGATTGCATCATCTGTGTAACTGTTGGAGTGGTATGCAAATTGGAGTGGGTCTAGGGTTTCTGGGATAATGGTGTTGATTTGAGCCATGACCTGCCTTTCAAAGTACTTCATAGCTGCAGATGTGAGTGCTACGGGTCAGTAGTCATTTAGGCAGGTTACCTTAGTGTTATTGGGCACAGGGACTATGGTGGTCTGCTTGAAACATGTTGGTATTACAGACTCAGACAGGGAGAGGTTGAAAATGTCAGTGAAGACACTTGCCAGTTGGTCAGCGCATGCTCGGAGTACACGTCCTGGTAATCCGTCTGGCCCTGCGGCCTTGTGAATGTTGACCTGTTTAAAGGTCTTACTCACATCGGCTACGGAGATCGTGATCATACAGTCGTCCAGAACAGCTGATGCTCTCATGCATGTTTCAGTGTTACTTGCCTCGAAGTGAGCATAGAATTAATTTAGCTCGTCTGGTAGGCTCGTGTCACTGGGAAGCTTGCGGCTGTGCTTCCCTTTGTAGTCTGTAATAGTTTTCAAGCCCTGCCACATCTGACGTAGAGTCACTGTGGGGACGACGTCATTGATGCACTTATTGATGAAGCCAGTGACTGATGTGGTATACTCCTCAATACCATTGGAAGAATCCCAGAACATATTCCAGTCTGTGCTAACAAAACAGTCCTGTAGCTTAGCATCTGCTTCATCTGACCACTTTTTTATTGACGAGTCTCTGGTGCTTCCTGCTTTAGTTTTTGCTTGTAAGCAGTAATCAGGAGGATAGAATTATGGTCAGATTTGCCCAATGGAGGGTGAGGGAGAGCTTTGTACGCGTCTCTGTGTGTGGAGTAAATGTGGTCTAGAATTATTTTTTTCCTCTGGTTGCACATTTTACATGCTGGTAGAAATGAGGTAAACTGATTTAAGTTTCCCTGCATTAAAGTCCCTGGCCACTAGAAGCGCTGCCTCTGGATGAGCGTTTTCCTGTTTGCTTATGGCCGTATACAGTTCATTGAGTGCGGTCTTAGTGCCAGCATCGGTTTGTGGTGGTAAATAGACAGCTACGAAGAATATAGATGAAAACTCTCTCTGTAGATGGTGAGGTCTACAGCTTATCATGAGATACTCTACCTCAGGCGAGCAATACCTAGAGACTTCTTTAGATACTGTGCACCAGCTGTTGTTTACAAATATACATAGACCGACACCCCTTGTCTTACCAGAGGCTGCTGTTCTATCCTGCCGATACAGTGTATAACCCGCCAGCTGTATGTTATTCATGTCGTCGTTCAGCCACGACTCTGTAAAACATAAGATATTACAGTTTTTTATGTCCCGTTGGTAGGATATACGTGCTTCTAGTTCGTCCACATTACTATCAAGCGATTGTAAATTGGCCAATAGTATCCATGGCAAAGGTAGATTAGCCACTTGTTCGCCGGCTCATTACCAATCACCCCAATCTCCTTCCGCGATATTTCGTTTTCTTTCTACTGCGAATGACGGGGATGAGGGCCCTGTCGGGTGTCTGGAGCAAATCCCTCTCGTCCAACTCATGAAAAAAAAAAATGTGTAATCGCTGTTCTGATGTCCAGAAGATATTTTCGGTCATAAGAGACGGTAGCAGCAACATTATGTACAAAATAAGTTACGAACAATGTGAAAAAACACACAAAATAGCACGGTTGGTTAAGGGTCCATAAAACGGCAGCCATCCCCTCTGGCGCCATTGTCTTGAGGAACCTATCCAACCAAAAACACAGCGACCCAGAAAACCTGAGCCTACTCCTTCACTATGGTGAAACACAAAAACAGTACAGAAATACACTAAGAAAAAATTAAGAACAGCATGTCAGAAATCAGCTGAATGAAATTGAATAATTCATAGAATCTTACCACTTCTGGGAAAATTGGAACACACCAAACAAACAACGACATGAAGAGTTATCTATCCAAAATGGAGATGCATGGATAAACCACTTCTCCAATCTTTTTGGCCCTATAACAAAGAACAAACAGCAAAAAAATATACATTACATTTTTTAATTTTTTGTCTCTCAGCTATTAAAGACTACCCACTAGATTCTCTAATTACATTGAATGAACTACAGTACAACATACAAACCCTCTAACCCAAAAAGGCCTGTGGTGTTGATGGTATCCAAAATGAAATGATAAACTATACAGACCACAAATTCTAATTGGCTATACTTTAACATCATTCTCAGCTCTGGCATCTTCCACAAAACTTGGAACCAAGGACTGATCACCCCAATCCACGAAAGTGGAGACAAATTTGACCCCAATAACTACCGTGGGATATTCGTCAACAGCAACCTTAGGGAAATCCTCTGCATTATCGTTAACAGCAGACTCCCTGCACACCCTAATTGACAAACAAACAAACTAAATCAAAGGCAAAGTCTTCTCATGCTTTGTTGATAAAAAAAAAAAAGCTTTTGACTCAATTTGGCATGAGGGTCTGCTATACAAATTAATGGAAAGTGGTGTTGGGGGAAAAACATACCACATTATAAAATCCATGTACACAAACAACAAGCGTGCGGTTAAAATTGGCAAAAAATACACACATTTCTTTCCACAGGGCCGTGGGGTGAGACAGGGATGCAGCTTAAATAATAATATGCCATTTAGCAGACGCTTTTATCCAAAGCGACTTACAGTCGTGCGTGCATAATTTTTTTTGTGTATGGGTGGTCCCGGGGATCGAACCCACTACCTTGGCGTTACAAGCACCGTGCTCTACCAGCCGTGCTCTATCAGCTGAGCTACAGAGGACCACCCTCTTCAACAAAAATATCAACGAATTGGCAAGGGCACTAGAACAGTCTGCAGCACCCGGCCTCACCCTACTAGAATCTGAAGTCAAATGTCTACTGTTTGTTGATGATCTGGTGCTTCTTTCACCAACCAAGGAGGGCCTACAGCAGCACCTAGATCTTCTGCACAGATTCTTTCAGACCTGGGCCCTGACAGTAAATCTCAGTAAGACAAAAATAATGGTGTTCCAGAAAAGGTCCAGTTGCCAGGACCACAAATACAAATTCAATCTAGAAACCGTTGCCCTAGAGTTTGTTATTAAAGCTTTATTTTACTAGGCAGGTCAGTAAAGAAAAATGTATTATTTACAATGACGACCTGTTAAGTGGCTGTGGGGCAGGGGGCAGAGATGCCAGGGGAGCCAATGCCACTGTCATCCCTTTGCCCCAAGGAAACGTGGCAAGCTGCTTTCTCAGCTGCTGCTCCTGCAGATCAGCACACACGCACGTACTTACGCACACACACACACAAACACACACAAACACACACACACGCACGCACTCCTTCCCCTCCGTCTGTCGCTCAGATCAGCGTCTTGAATGCAAGATAGTCAGGCGGCTCAAGCATTCATTCAGGGTTCAACTGCCGTCCAAAGCTTAGCTAACTCCTCATTCCTAACTCCTCATTCCTAACTCCTTATTCCTAACTCCTCACTCCTCATTCCTAAACCCTCATTCCTTACTCCTCATTCCTAACTCCTCATTCCTAACTCCTCATTCCCATCTCCTCATTCCTAACCCCTCATTCCTATCTCCTCATTCCTAACCCCTCATTCCTAACCCCTCATTCCTAAGTCCTCATTCCTATCTCCTCATTCCTAACCCCTCATTCCTATCTCCTCATTCCTAACCCCTCATTCCTAACCCCTCATTACTAACTCCTCATTCCTAATTCCTAATTCCTAACTCCTCATTCCTAATTCCTCATTCCTAACTCCTAATTCCTACCATTCTCTCAGACAGACAGAGAGACAGTGGCTCTACCAGTTTTTTTTTTTAGGTCAGGGTTTTTTATATTTTTTATATATTTTTTTAAAATATTTTTTCATTTTTAGTCATTTAGCAGACACTCTTATCCAGAGCGACTTACAGTTAGTCAGTGCATACATTTTTTTTTTTCATACTGGGTTCCCCAACTGGTGGCCCGCTGGTGGTTTTATTTGGCCCCCCATTTATTTATTTTTTGATATAAAAACTGTAAAAGCACCAGGATATCAGCTCCAAGCGATTTTAATTTAGGAAATCTGTTCCCAAGTATTCCCACGCATCAGTGGGGCTGGTGGGAGGAGCTATAGGAGGACGGGCTCATTGTAATTGCTGGAATGGCATTAATGGAACAGTATCAAACACGTCAAACATATGGAAACCACATGTTTGGCTCCGTTCCATTAATTCCATTCCAGCCATTACAATGAGCCCGTCCTCCTATAGCTGCTCCCACCAGCCCCCACTGCCACACATAATATGGAGATATAGAGTATACAAATGTAAGCAAGGTTAGAAATGATTAGGTTTTAGTCAAATATGATATCTGTTTGAGCTTTTTGCGGTCAATTTGCAGTCTACAAATTATTTATAATTATGTTCCAGCCCCCTGACCATCCATTCAAGAAAAAATCATCCCGCAGCTGAATCTAGTTCATGATCCCTGATCTAGGTCCATCTAATCGAAAACAGGACAATGTGGCCACTTACTAACTTCAATGTTAGTAAGTGCCCTCTGTAGCTTAATTGGTAGAGCATGTTGCTTGTAATGCAAGGGTAGTGGGTTCGATCCCCGGGACCACCCATACGTTAAAATGTATGCACACATGACTGTAAGTCGCTTTGGAGAAAAGAGTCTGCTAAATGGCATATTATTATTATTATGTTAATGGTACAAACACATAGCCTACTGTCTGTATAAAGATAGCTAGTGCATTTCAATTGAGTGTTTAAGTGTTGTTGGTTATTAGACAGTTGTGTTGGTGATCCAATTAATTGCATAAAAAGTAGTCAACAAATGTTGTAAACAGTTAGGCCTAGACATTTATTAGGTCTAACACTGAAAGGCTACTCAAGGACAACATTTTAAGGTCCTCCCCTACCTCCCCTCCACCTCCTCCTCCCCTCCTCCTCCCTCCTCTCCGCCTCCTCCTCCCCTCCTCCTCCTCCTCCTCCTCCTCCTCTTCCCCTCCTCCTCCCTCCTCTCCGCCTCATCCTCCCCTCCTCCTCCTCCTCCTCCTCCTCCCTCCCTCTCCTCCTCCTCCTCCTCGCCGCCTCCTCCTCCTCCTCCCTCCCCTCCTCCTCCTCCTCCTCCTCCTCCTCTTTGACATTAATGTTTTATCATTATTCACCCACCTTCCACCTTTAATCATTCTTTGATGGTATTATCATAAAAATAATGAATGGGTCCTCTCCTCTGTCTTGTCCTGTGCTTCAGCTTTGACCTTGCTGCCTGGATCTATTCCCGTCCACACAGAGAGAAGAGACGGAGAGGAGGTCTGCTTCCCAAATGGCGCCCTATTCCATTCATAGTTCACTACCTTTGATCAGAGCACTATGTAAGGAAAAGGTGGTCATTTGGGACTCATCCCAGGATAGAGGGAGAGAGGGAGACATCGTTACAACACTGTACATATACATAATATGACAATTGAAATGTCTTTATTCTTTTGGAACTTTTGTGAGGATAAAGTTTACTGTTAATTTTTATTGTTTATTTCACTTTTGTTTATTATCTATTTTACTTGCTTTGGCAATGTTAACATAAGTTTCCCATGCCAATAAAGCCCTTAAATTGAAATTGAATTGAATTGAATTGACAGAGAGGGGGAGAAAGGGATAGGATGAGAGGGGTAGATAGGAGGAGAGGGGTAGATAGGAGGAGAGGGGTAGATAAGAGGAGAGGGGTAGATAGGAGGAGTGTCACACCCTGGTTCTGGGACTCTATATGTTGAGCCAGGGTGTGTTCTTTCTGTTGTGTTTATTTCTATGTTGGCCAGAGTGACTCCCAATCAGAGGCAACGAGTGTCAGCTGTCGTTGGTTGTCTCTGATTGGGAGCCATATTTAAACTGTCTGTTTTCCCTTTGTGTTTGTGGGTTCTTGTTCCAGTTGGTTTGGTCATTGTTACCGAGGACGTTACGAGTCATTTGTTGTTTTGTTGATTGTTGTTTCTATTATCACTAAAGATAATAAAGTTAACCATGTTCGATCATCACGCTGTGCCTTGGTCTATTCAATACGACGATCGTGACAGAAGAACCCACCATAAAAGGACCAAGCAGCGTGTCCAGGGGCAGATCTTGGACTGGACATGGGAGGAAGCGCCGGGAAAGGAGATGGAGAGGTTGGCGATGGCCCAGGTGGGCAAATCGTGGTCCTGGGAGGACATGCTCGGGGGCAAGGGACCTTGGGCTAGGATTAAGGCCCTGGCGAGAGAGGAGCAGCGACGTCAGCAGTGTCATCGTCGGACGGACGAGAGGCAACCCCAATAAATTTTTATGGGGGGGCACACGGCATGGGCGGCTGGGCAGCAGGAGGCTGCCACAGGGCGATTTGGAGAGGAGGCCACCGGGTTAGGGGGGCCAGAAGGCAGGTTGGCGGAGCCTGGATGGAGAGCGGAACCAACTTCCCGTACTCAGGCATGGCAGAATGGGACGGGGCAGGTTCCGCGGTATGCGGAGCGGCGTACTGTGCCACAAGTGGTCCGGCATAGTCCTGTACGTCCTGTGCGAGCACCCCGCACGTGTCGTGCGAAGGGGGGTATGCAGCCAGGACGGAGTGTGCCGGCTCAACGCTCGTGGTCTCCAATGCCTCTCCGCGGTCCCGGATATCCTGCTCCAGTGTCACGTGCTGTTATGCCAGTACGGGTACACAGCCCTGTACGTCCTGTGCGGATGCCTCACACAGAGTGTGTGAGGGTAGGCATTCAGCCAGGACGGGTTGTGGCCGCTCTTCACTCCAGGTCTCCTATCCGTCTCCACAGCCCGGTTCGGCCTGTCCCTGCTCCACGCACCAAGCCTACGGTGTGCGTCGCCAGCCCAGTCCGGCCTGTCCCTGCTCCTCGCACCAAGCCTACGGTGTGCGTCGCCAGCCCAGTCCGGCCTGTCCCTGCTCCTCGCACCAAGCCTACGGTGTGCGTCACCAGCCCAGTCCGGCCTGTCCCTGCTCCACGCACCAAGCCTACGGTGTGCGTCGCCAGCCCAGTCCGGCCTGTCCCTGCTCCACGCACCAAGCCAGGGGTGCGCGTCGTCAGTCCAGCACAACCCGTGCCTGGGTCACCGGTGCCTGGTAAGGTACCGGTCAACTGCTCCACTACGGAGCTGAAGCTAACCGCTCCTGCTGCGTCCAGTTCCGCTCCAGCCAGCGGGGCCAGACTGGACCAGGGGCGCTATGGGGGGTTTATTGGAGGGTGGTGGGCAAGGCCGGAGCCAGAACCGCCGCCGAGGAGGAATGCCCACCCAGCCCTCCCCTGTTTTGTTCAAGTTGAGGCGCGGTCGCAGTCCGCGCCTTTAGGGG
>NC_139995.1:56956451-56965984 GCF_964263955.1 Coregonus lavaretus
ATGTAATTATCCACAGTTACCTTCCCATTCCTAGGGTTTTATTCAACTAAATGTAATTATCAACAGCTACCTTCCCATTCTGAGGGCTTTATTTAGCTAAATGTAATTATCCACAGTTACCTTCCCATTCCCAGGGCTTTATTCAGCTAAATGTAATTATCCACTGTTACCTTCCCATTCCGAGGATTTTAACAATCAGTGCATTTTTTCCTTCCTTCCATGCCTCATTGTTTTCCTTCAGTATTTTTCTCCTGCAGTGTTGCAGTGATATAATTACAGAGATGTGAAGAGGAGAGTGATCATCAGCAGAGAGAGAAACACACACTACACAACCCCCCATGAGTCCTATAACTGTGGCAGAGAGGAGTGAAAGAGCTGACTGCTAGTTTTACTCCAGCTTTAATCAAAGTGGACACGTGTTTGGCTGTGTTCGCAGTACAGAAACTCTATTCCCAAGACTGTTTCCCACAGTTCATTTTTCTTTGCCTCATTAAAACCTAATGTGAGTGTCTTAAAGCGAAAGGCCTGGGTAGACTATTTTATATCAATGTCCTAAACCACCAATGGAGACTCATCGAGGACCTATGAGGAATTTAACAAAACGCGTAGTAGGGCCTCAGCATGTTGGACTGTTGGATCAAAAATTAAAACATGTTTAGATTGTTGGAAACAGCATGTTTCATTCTTGGAAAGCCTTTTTTTTTCTCTTCCCTATATCAAAGTTCAAACCCTCCAGGTTTCATGTATAAGAAATCAAACAAACGTGTACTGGACCTACTAGGATCTAGATTTGGACTGTTGGGAGGAAACTGCTTGTTTTACTTCCATCTCCAAAGGCTTTTGTTTTTATTTGATAGCCCTGTCATATTACATTACCCCAATAACAAAGTGTTTTAAACAAGCTCATGTGTTTGTGAATGTCGGAGGGGAAAGGTGTGGGATGTGGGTTTACAGTGGGGAAAAAAAGTATTTAGTCAGCCACCAATTGTGCAAGTTCTCCCACTTAAAAAGATGAGAGAGGCCTGTAATTTTCATCATATGTACAAGTCAACTAGGACAGACAAAATGAGGGAAAAAAATCCAGAAAATCACATTGTAGGATTTTTTATGAATTTATTTGCAGATTATGGTGGAAAATAAGTATTTGGTCAATAACAAAAGTTTCTCAATACTTTGTTATATACCCTTTGTTGGCAATGACACAGGTCAAACGTTTTCTGTAAGTCTTCACAAGGTTGTCACACACTGTTGCTGGTATTTTGGCCCATTCCTCCATGCAGATCTCCTCTAGAGCAGTGATGTTTTGGGGCTGTCGCTGGGCAACACAGACTTTCAACTCCCTCCAAAGATTTTCTATGGGGTTGAGATCTGGAGACTGGCTAGGTCACTCCAGGACCTTGAAATGCTTCATACGAAGCCACTCCTTCGTTGCCCGGGCGGTGTGTTTGGGATCATTGTCATGCTGAAAGACCCAGCCACGTTTCATCTTCAATGCCCTTGCTGACGGAAGGAGGTTTTCACTCAAAATCTCACGATACATGGCCCCATTCATTCTTTCCTTTACACGGATCAGTCGTCCTGGTCCCTTTGCAGAAAAACAGCCCCAAAGCATGATGTTTCCACCCCCATGCTTCACAGTAGGTATGGTGTTCTTTGGATGCAACTCAGCATTCTTTGTCCTCCAAACACGACGAGTTGAGTTTTTACCAAAAAGTTATATTTTGGTTTCATATGACATTCTCCCAATCCTCTTCTGGATCATCCAAATGCACTCTAGCAAACTTCAGACGGGCCTGGACATGTACTGGCTTAAGCAGGGGGACACGTCTTGCACTGCAGGATTTGAGTCCCTGGCGGCGTAGTGTGTTACTGATGGTAGGCTTTGTTACTTTGGTCCCAGCTCTCTGCAGGTCATTCACTAGGTCCCCCCGTGTGGTTCTGGGATTTTTGCTCACCGTTCTTGTGATCATTTTGACCCCACGGGGTGAGATCTTGCGTGGAGCCCCAGATCGAGGGAGATTATCAGTGGTCTTGTATGTCTTCCATTTCCTAATAATTGCTCCCAAAGTTGATTTCTTCAAACCAAGCTGCTTACCTATTGCAGATTCAGTCTTCCCAGCCTGGTGCAGGTCTACAATTTTGTTTCTGGTGTCCTTTGAGAGCTCTTTGGTCTTCGCCATAGTTGAGTTTGGAGTGTGACTGTTTGAGGTTGTGAACAGGTGTCTTTTATACTGATAACAAGTTCAAACAGGTGCCATTAATACAGGTAACAAGTGGAGGACAGAGGAGCCTCTTAAAGAAGAAGTTACAGGTCTGTGAGAGCCAGAAATCTTGCTTGTTTGTAGGTGACCAAATACTTATTTTCCACCATAATTTGCAAATAAATTCATAAAAAATCCTACAATTTGATTTTCTGGATTTCTTTTTCTCATTTTGTCTGTCATAGTTGACGTGTACCTATGATGAAAATTACAGGCCTCTCTCATCTTTTTAAGTGGGAGAACTTGCACAATTGGTGGCTGACTAAATACTTTTTTCCCCCACTGTATATAGCAGTAACACAATCCCTGCTCCCTGCATTTAATAAATGTCCACTGCCTTCAGTAACACAAGCTGTCTGAACTTCAGTCTCTTCAGGCTCTGAATCAAAAGCTTCCCATTGAATCTGGAGGTCAAGATGGCTGCCACATCCTATTGAATCTGGAGGTCAAGATGGCTGCCACATCCTATTGAATCTGGAGGTCAAGATGGCTGCCACATCCTATTGAATCTGGAGGATAAAATGGCTGTCACATCCTATTGAAGCTTGAGGTTAAGATGGCTGTCACATCCTATTGAATCTGGAGGTTAAGATGTATGTCACACCCTATTGAATCTGGAGGTTAAGATGGCTGTCACATCCTATTGAATCTGGAGGTTAAGATGTATGTCACATCCTATTGAATCTGGAGGTTAAGATGGCTGTCACATCCTATTGAATCTGGAGGTTAAGATGTATGTCACATCCTATTGAATCTGGAGGTTAAGATGTATGTCACACCCTATTGAATCTGGAGGTTAAGATGGCTGTCACATCCTATTGAATATGGAGGTTAAGATGGCTGTCACACCCTATTGAATCTGGAGGTTAAGATGGCTGTCACATCCACATCTCAAATATTACCCTTATTTTCATGTTCCCTGTCTTCAGGTTTTCAGTCCAAAAGGGATGAGGGGACCGGGGTATTGACACAGGGACCTGTAGTAACCTGTTTTCAGTCCAAAATGGATGAGGGGACCGGGGTATTGACACAGGGACCTGTAGTAACCTGTCTTCAGGTTTTCAGTCCAAAAGGGATGAGGGGACCGGGGTATTGACACAGGGACCTGTAGTAACCTGTCTTCAGGTTTTCAGTCCAAAAGGGATGAGGGGACCGGGGTATTGACACAGGGACCTATAGTAACCTGTCTTCAGGTTTTCAGTCCAAAAGGCCAAAAGGGATGAGGGGACCGGGGTATTGACACAGGGACCTGTAATAACCTGTCTTCAGGTTTTCAGTCCAGAAAGTATGAGGGGACCGGGGTATTGACATAGGGACCTGTAATAACCTGTCTTCAGGTTTTCAGTCCAGAAAGTATGAGGGGACCGGGGTATTGACATAGGGACCTGTAGTAACCTTGGTTCATTTACAGGGCAGGTTGTTGAATCTCCCGTATCAAAGCAGCATATTTTCATTTCCCCAGTCTTCATGTTTTCACACAGGAGGAATGAGGGGGCCGGGGTATTGATGCAGGGACCTAGGTATGTACAGGTCAGGTTGAATAAGGGCCAGCTTGTTTACAGAGCAGAGCAGGTTGAATGTTGAATCTCCCATATCAAAGCCATGATTACAAGAAGAAAAATAATACATTATTGATCCATTTTCTGTACAATCTCCGGAAATGTGTCTTCTGCTTTTTTAACCCAACCCCCCCCCCCAAGACACACAAACACACCCCCAACAGGTTGGAAACAAAGTTTAGTTAGATGAGCATCAGTTTCCACCAGATTCTGTTGTCGTTCCGACAGTTCTGTTGTTCCTATAGCCCACAGTTCTGTTGTTCCTATAGCCCACAGTTCTGTTGTTCCTATAGCCCACAGTTCTGTTGTTCCTATAGCCCACAGTTCTGTTGTTCCTATAGCCCACAGTTCTGTTGTTCCTATAGCCCACAGTTCTGTTGTTCCTATAGCCCACAGTTCTGTTGTTCCTATAGCCCACAGTTCTGTTGTTCCTATAGCCCACAGTTCTGTTGTTCCTATAGCCCACAGTTATGTTGTTCCTATAGCCCACAGTTATGTTGTTCCTATAGCCCACAGTTCTGTTGTTCCTATAGCCCACAGTTCTGTTGTTCCTATAGCCCACAGTTCTGTTGTTCCTATAGCCCACAGTTCTGTTGTTCCTATAGCCCACAGTTATGTTGTTCCTATAGCCCACAGTTCTGTTGTTCCTATAGCCCACAGTTCTGTTGTTCCTATAGCCCACAGTTCTGTTGTTCCTATAGCCCACAGTTCTGTTGTTCCTATAGCCCACAGTTCTGTTGTTCCTATAGCCCACAGTTCTGTTGTTCCTATAGCCCACAGTTCCGCCACCAACTGTGTTCATTTATTATGTTTTGTGTTTCCACGTTCCAAGTTACGCCGCCTGTTCCGTCCTCTCCCATTTATTCCTTCATAATTCACAGACTCATTGGAGTGTTGCTAAGAATAGCTTGTTATTAAGTTTCTTGGCATGGAGATACACACCACATTATGGTGCGCACGCGCGTGGTGGAAGGATGCTCTCCTCCTCCACCCTCTTACTGTATGCTCCGTAGAATCAGGAGGAGGATTTAGCCTTCCGTGTTTGTTGTTTTCTAAAACCATTTAAAATTGTCCTGTAGAGTTAAGAGCTGATTTTCGTGACACAGATTCAGTTTAGGCCTAGTTATGGACTAAAAACAGTTTTTAAATGGAGATTCTCCATTGAGCATGCTTTTTAGTCAAGGAGTAGCCTCGGGATCTGGGAAAGTAACCTTGCATTTAGGAACTGACACGCAAAACGACACCGGATTCAAAAATTAGAATCTTTCAATTTAAATTATTATATAAAATTCTTGCTACCAATAGAATGTTATTTATATGGGGGATACAATCTTCCCAGCTCTGCAGATTTTGCTGTGAAGAGATAGAATCATTAGATCATTTGTTTTGGTTCTGTCCATTTGTAGCTTGTTTTTGGACACAGGTCCAGGAATGGCTAAAGGATTGCAATATTTACCTGGAACTAACCTTGCAGATAGCATTACTGGGTGATCTGAAAAGTCATAGTCAATCAATCAATAATATAATAATACTTTTAGCAAAAATGTTTATTTTTAATTCACAATCTGTAGAAGCAATGAGAATAGAAAGGTTCAGAACTTTTGTAAAACATCACAGTACGGTTGAAATATATATGGCAAATAGAAATCCTATATGGATGGTGTTAAGAGATAGATGGGAGGTATTGAATAGAGTTGAAGGATGGGACTAATAACAAATAACAACAAATAATAACAAAGATAGCTAATAATGTAAGCATACTGTGTCCATAATAAGTATATAGGTTGTATGTTGGGAGCTTTTGGGAAAGAGCACAGTTAGAAAGATATGGCATTTAGAAGCAAACCGGATGGACATCATGAAAATGATCGGAGAGGTTGAGAGTAGAAGAAGTTCAGGAGCAAAAAATAAATAAATAAATATATATATTTTTATATATATATAGATATAGAATTATTGTAAAATTAACTCTGTCCATAAGGTGTAGATAGTAAGTATAGACCGGAAGTAGAGGCCTGGGCGTTGTTGTTCACTAATTTACTCCAAGTAGGGAAAGGATGGTGGGGTTGAAAAGTAATAAAGGGGAATATATATATAAAAAAATAAAAAAAACATGGGGGATTGGAAGTGATGCAGACAATTACATTGATAGAAGATACAATCTATCTGCAATATTAAGCTGATCCATCCCCCCGAAAAAAAAAAAAAAAAAAAAAAACTTGCATTTAGGCTAATCTCCCTTGAAGACAAGGTCTGGGTGTTTTTGTAGCGTCAAGCCTCCCTGGCGCTGTCACCAGTCTGCCTAACCCTCCCAGTCTTCCACATTCGCTCTATGTGGTCCTGTTTTAACCTCCCTCCATTCCTCCCAGTCCCTACTCTCTGGCTCCTCTCTTCTCCCCCCTAGTCTGCCTGCCTGCCTGCTGCCATTAATAGCAGAGGTATCAGCTGTGTCTGGGTCTAGTGTTAATAGCAGAGGTATCAGCTGGGTCTGGGTCTAGTGGGGGACGTTGAAAGGCCAGGAGGGACCTTTCCCATTGGCTAGTTGAGGAATTCCACCAATGATATGATAGATGCCGTCGGATATCCGTCTGTCAGTCTTTCGGTCTGCTCAGACCAGCATGCTACACCAACAGAGGCCTTTTCTCATTGGCTAGTAGAGGAATTCCACCAATGATATGATAGATGCCGTCGGATATCCGTCTGTCAGTCTTTCGGTCTGCTCAGACCAGCATGCTACACCAACAGAGGCCTTTTCTCATTGGCTAGTTGAGGAATTCCACCAATGATATGATAGATGCCGTCGGATATCCGTCTGTCAGTCTTTCGGTCTGCTCAGACCAGCATGCTACACCAACAGAGGCCTTTTCTCATTGGCTAGTAGAGGAATTCCACCAATGATATGATAGCTGCAGTTGGATATTCTCCATTCAGACTGTCAGTCAGTCTGCTTAGACGAACATGGTAGCTACATAAACAGATAACCCTGGGTAGTTTATGAAATCCCAATGGCGGATGGGGTCACGGGGTGGCTTGCCAAAATAGCCCTGTGGTGTTATCTCGTCATCCCCTGAGCGTCTACAGTATCTGGGACCATCAGTGGTCTACTACCAGCCTGACATCCATATGAATAGTCTAGGCTATGTAGAAAAGTTAGTGATAGAGATGGCTAGAGGTCTGTTGATGTCATGTTTCCTATGGATTACCTCAGACTATATGCTTCCCCCAGACTTCACAACATTCACAGTTGCAGTTTTGGATTTGAATTTGTATTTATTAGGGATCCCCCCCCATTAGCTGCTGCCAAGTTTGGTTAGTGTTGTGGGAAGTAGGCTCATAGTTTTAAAATTATATGCTGCTAATCTTTTCCATTGATTTTGGATAGAGGATCCAGAACATAGCTGGGTAGATCTGCACCACAGGTGGCCTGGGACGTGGACTTATCTCGAAAAATATCTGATAACTTTTGGTTTTAGGATGAACTGTCCCTTTAAGGGTTCCGTTATTCACTACTCTGCATTCTGTCTTCGGGCAGCAGCAGCTCTGCATTAAAAATGGTGCATTATGCACCAACTGGGGTTGGCTTGGTTGTCTGTTTTATTGGTTTTACACAAATTCATTCAAGCATTGGAGATTGGGTGTTAATCTATGACAGAGGAGATATGAAGTCTGAAGTAGCCTGAGAAAAGGAATTTAGAGTAGGAGTGACAGTACTTTAATATCACCAACTCCACCAAAGACTGGTGTTTTTAATCTTGGCGCCTTCTCACTGCACTGTTATACAGGCTACATCAAGGTTATGTTCATGCTGTCTGAAATAGTTTGGAGATAGACTGAGCCTCTCTGCACAAGAAATACTCTGGGAATGGCAGTAGTTATTCTGGTGCCACGATGTGCTGGTCTAGTAAGTCTAGTCCATGATGAGCATGTTGGGTTTACACACCGTTGATAACCCTCTATAATCTCTGTATAGAACGGCGACCTATACATAGGAAGCCAGGGAGATTAGTCCCCGGGTGAACTAATGGGTATCTAAATAAACTAACTTGACTCAAGCAGGATGCCCTTTCAATCACGGGTCATAGACATGATGACAATGCATTACAATCCAGTCCAGACCCCACTAAATGCCCCCTGCACAGGCCTGCGCCAGAACATAACTAACCGTTTCCAGCTCAGGTTCAGGCTCTGGCTGAATGCGTCCCAAATGACACCCTATTTCCTATATAAGGTGCCATTTTGGATGCACCCTTTGAAACATTTTGAATGTTTTTGGGGGAGGGTTGATTGATGCCGCTCGGATGGACTGACTGGGTCTTTTCTGCCCGATTTAGACGACAAGGTCTCAGGTCTCCCCTTGTGCCTGGGTGACGGGTCGGCTGATCAAGAGAGGAGTGCAGCGATGTGATGAAGGACCTTTTACCCTCTGAATAGCCCTCCTCACTTCTCTGAGTGCTGAAAGGAACTCTTTATCTATCTGCCAGTCTACCAGAGAGGAGACCGTTCTGGATCCGCATCCCAAATGGCTCACTATATAGTACACTACCTCTGATCATAGTGCACTACATCGGGAGTAGGGTGCCGTTTGGGATGCGGATTTTTGAAGTCCCTGTTCCATCAGGCTGAATACTGGGATGGGCTTTCTGAAGGAGGTGAATGGGTTTGTATCTTGATGACCACCGTAGCCTGCTTGTCAGTCAACAATGACAGGTGATAAGGGTCAGCAAAGGGGATTCTGATTGTGGAATGCTGTATAGTTCCAACTTCAAAGCATAGGTTCCACCTCAATAACAGGGGGCAAAAGTTTTCACTGCAGCCATCTTGCATTTTCTAGCGATTTGGTTCACAGAAGAGGCTACTTCTTGGTGGTTGTTTTCTTTGATAATAGGTATTATTCATTAGTAGTATGTATCGCTTTCTGCCCAAAATAGAGTTTTTTTGCTAGTATTTTCTTTGAGTCAGCACGGTTTCTAACCTGATGTAAAATTGAATATTTGCAGTCCGTTGATTAGCTTAGAAAACATGGCTACGTGCAGTAAACTGGTGGCCTTAACAGTGCTTAGGAAACAACATAGTATTCTAGTGGGCTTAGCAACCATTTTCATGTTGTTTAGAAAGGACTGTTAGGTTTAGGCTAAATCTCTTTCTCCTCTCCTCTGGGGAATGATCAACCCCCTAGAGCCTCTGGCCCTCTCTCTCACCTCTCTCCTTCCCTCTCTATTGTTCCCTCTATCTCCTTTCCACCTGTTTTCTCCCTCCCTCCCTCCCTCCCTCCCTCCCTCACCCTACCCCTCTCCCTCCCTCTCCCTCCCGCTCCCTCTCCCTCCCTTCCTCCCCCTCCCCCCCCTCCCCCTCTCCCTCCCTCTCCCTCCCGCTCCCTCTCCCTCCCTTCCTCCCCCTCCCCCCCTCTCCCTCCCTATCCTCCCACTCCCTCTCCCTCCCTCCCCCCCTCTCCCTCCCTCAAATGTTATATTATTGGCTATGTACAGTGTTGTAACAAAGTGCAAATAGTTGAAGTACTCTATATATACAAAAGTATGTAGACACCCCTTTAAATTAGTGGATTCGGCTTTTTCAGCCACAGCCGTTGCTCACAGGTGTATAAAATAGAGCACACAGCCGTGCAATCTCCATAGACAAACATTGTTAGTAGAATGGCCTTACTGAAGAGCTCAGTGACTTTCAACGTGACACCGTCATAGGATGCCACCTTTCC